>NC_056733.1:281652881-281795381 GCF_019279795.1 Protopterus annectens | reverse complement strand
CCAATGGTGTTTGCAGACCTGGCTGTCTTGTGTTTAAGTGTGTGAGCATGCCCAGTATGACCGTTACGCATGTTGTCGACTGACATTACCGTCATGCCTTCATGTGTTTGAGCATGCCCAGTATGGTCAACTGGATTGCATGTGTTACATGACCAGGTAGTCAGTACTGTGGTGCCGACCCCTGCGTTGTACACTGACAGGTGGCATGCTGTGTCTGCAGGGTATCCATCGGTCATGTGGCATTGACTGTTGCTACATTTCTGCAGAAAGTGGGGGGGACATCCAACTGTATCCACATTCCTACACAGCACCGGGGGGGCATACATGACTGTGACGTGTACATTGGAAGGGGGGCACAGCTGACAGTTGTGCACTTTTCTACTACTGTACTGGTATGTCAGGTACTTCATTTCAGTGTGTGGACCTACCTAATATGCTGGCTAGAGGCATACCAGTGTACTTCAGATCCTAGCTTTAATTACCAACATATTGGTTTCGGACATCCTAGCCTTCACAACCTACATCCAACTGCATGGCCTGCTGTAGTCTGTCTGTGTGTGTGTCTGTGGGGGGTGGGGTCATCTATTGGGCATATTCAGAGGCCACTGTACAGCATTTGTCTGTGTTGGTCTACACCTGTCCAGCTGGTTGAGACTTGTGTGGGCTGTATGGACACACATGATGTTCAGCCCATAACCCGCAGTGGGTTAGGACGCCCTGTGTACTACTGGCTACTATTGTGACCACGGTATGTGCTACAAATGTCATGGACGTATACTGTCCACTGCCCTAACAGTCGGCCACCAAATTCCATTGCATTCTCACATCCATACCATAGCTACAGGTAAAAACACATTCTAATACAACTGCCAATTGGTAGGTTGATTGACTTACCTTGAGGGTGTGCCAGACCTGAGGATGGTGCTGGAGGGCTGCCTATGTCAGATGCACACAGTGCACTTCCTATACATGTCTGAGCACAGGTAGTGTCATGTTTGACATCCCTTTTACTGTCTGTGTGAGTCAGAGAGGGTGAAATTCCCTGGGTACCTACTATGTCAGTGCATATGCTATGCGTTGCCTCTTTGCCAAGGGCAGGTCATACTGGGCACGCTTCCTTTTGTCTACTGGGTCCGGCTCAAGTAGTTCCTCCTCTGAGTCACTTTGTGCCTGTATAGGCATTGGCATTGGTGGGGGGCTGTGTGGCCCTGCCCCATGCTGTTCCTGCTGCAACTGTTTCTGCAGGATCATATTGTGTAGCATAGCACATACCATAACAATTTGGGTGCATGTAGCTGGTGAATACTGCAAGGCTCCACCGGATGTGTCCAGACACCGGAACCATGACCTGAGCATCACAAACACACACTCAATTATATGTCTTGCCTGTGCATGTGCCTCATTATGGCATAGTTGTTCAGGTGTATGTGCATTTCTGATGGGTGTCATCAGTTCCGGCTCCAGTGGGTACCCAGCATCCCCCACTAGGTGACTGTAGGGGATGTCCATATTGGCAAAGGTGTGGTACAGCTGCGTCAGATGCCATATATCAGAATCATCATAGCTTCCAGGGCAGCCAGCACACACATGCAGTATAATGCCCTGGGCATCGCATACGACCTGGCAGTTGATGGAAGGGATGTCCCTACGGTTAATGTACGCCCTACCCAACTCACTGGGTGGTGCTTTGATGCTTATGTGTGTGCAGGCTATAGCACCCACTACCCCAGGGTAGTCTGCCATTTGGTGGAAGAGACGCATATTGCTGGTCAACACCTCACGTGTGCTGAGGAAATGTAGGTGCTCACTGGCATGTGGTGACATGGCATCTAGGAACTGGTGCAATACTCTGGATGCAGATGCCTGTGAGATCCCCATGATATCCCGAGTTGTGCTTTTGGAGGTACCTGTGGCTAGTATACCTAGGCCTGTACATACCTTGGTATCCACTGGGATTGGTTTCCCTCGGCCTGTTCGATGTGTCAGGTGTGGCTGGCACAGCTCAACAATCTGCTGTAGGAGGTCTCTGTCCACCCCATAGCACTCCACTATCTCCAGCTCATGTAGCCCCTGGTAGGTTACCCTGGATCTGTAAAGTCATCTCTGTCTCCTCATTGAGGGTTGATCGGCAGCATTCACATCCTCACCACCTTCAGCCTCCTGCACATGTTGGTCTATGTTGCTTGCTGCAGCCCTTCTCATTTGGTTGGATTGTTTCGTAAAATGTCCCCGCATGTATACACCGGTGGAGTAGAGTGTGGAAAAAACCCATGTGTATGGTACTTGTTCACTTTATCGTAGTGTTCTGGGCTGGGCTGGGCCTGTAATCTGCTGATTGTGCTAATTATCACCTGTTTGCGCAGCTTGTTCACCGTGTCTACTCTCCTATTGCTGTTGTCCCTCCCAATTGCACTAGGCAGGTATAGACACTCCCCTAGCTTAGGAGTGCTAAAGCAGGAGCAATCCTGAAACACAGGGCTCCAATGTACGTATAGTATGCCTGACAACCCCCCCATGCTTTCAGCTATATTCGAGTCCTGCACCCAGCTATCTATACACATTCACTCTTGGGATCTGCATCACACCCTGCAGATAAACGGGATGTACTATTTTCCACCTCATTTGCATAGTATTGTCTTCTAATGCATACTTACATGACCCATACTGAGCCTCCAAAATAATAACCACTGCTTACTGTCGCACAGATCCGCACACAATTGGTTAAAAGTGCCTTACTATCACCATATTTGATGTCCCTTGTTCTTCCCAGCAACAAAATAACCAGTCTCTACACGCTTTGAACCCGGGACCCTGAACACCACAGACGATGTGCTTTACCACTAAGCCATGGCAGATATACATGCTTCTGAGGTGATCACGTACAGATCATCCAGCACAGGCATTCAACAATATAGGACATGTGTTCCATCATGTAGATTTATGTGTGCTAATGTCCACATATATATATATATATATGTATATATCTACACACACACATATACATATACACACACATATGTAGATATAGAATATATATCACAACAGCAGACCACATGACACCAAAGCATTAGACAAGAATGAAAAGGAAATCACATGTGCCTCCTGCATTATGTACTGGTGTTACTATCAAGGCAAGTGTGTTTTGTTGCGTCACACGTGTCAGACTGTATTAAGGGTAAGGTTAGGGCTGCTGACATTTACTCACCAGACCTATTGGTGAATGTATGTGTATGTCTTGCCAACCCAGTCTCTTGGGTGATTGTGAAATTTATGGACACTATATAGGAAAACAACAAAACACACTCATCACATCCTGGAAATAGCCACTCACAGATACCAGCACATAGGATATAACTGCCAAACACATGCATCTGTCATGCCTTAGAATAGAACATCTACCTGTTTATTTTATCACACTGCAGCATTACACAGTTACAGAACATGCTATCAAGATTACTGGAACACAGCACTCCTAGAGGCATACTTCTAGGTGGGTAACATCATCAGCAAAGGAAAAGACGCTGATAGGGATTGTATGGAGTGTGAGCAGTCTAAAAGCATTATTTTGTCCCCCGGCAGATGGAAACATACAACAGCTGGTATATCTGACATTAGAACACAGATCTAACTACCTTATTACACTACAGCATTATGCAATTACAGAATGCGCTACCTAGATTACTGGGACACAGTGCTCCCAGAGGCATACTTCTAGGTGGGTGACATCATCAGCAATGGAAAAGACACAGATAGGGATTGTATAGAGTGTGAGCAGTCTAAAGGTATTACTCTGTCCACAGGCAGATGGAAACACACACAATTGGCATGGCTGGGATTAGAACATAGACCTAACTATCTTATCACACTACAGCATTACGCAGTTACAGAATGCGCTACCGAGATTACTGGATCATAACACTCCCAGAGGCATACTTCTAGGTGGGTGACATCATCAACGATGGAAAAGATGCCGATAGGGATTGTATGGAGTGTGACCAGTCTAAAAGCATTACTCTGTCCCCAGGCAGATGAAAACACACATGCACAATTGGCATGGCTGGGATTAGAACATAGACATAACTACTTTATCACACTACAGCATTATGTAGTTACAGAATGCACTACCGAGATTACTGGATTGCAGCACTCCCAGAGGCATACTTTTAGGTGGGTGACATCATCAGCAATGGAAAAGATGCCGATAGGGATTGTATGGTGTGTGAGCAGTCTAAAAGCATTACTCTGTCCACAGGCAGATGGAAACACACACAATTGGAATGGCTGGGATTAGAATATTGACCTAACTATCTTATCACACTACAGCATTACACAGTTGCAGAATGTGCTACCAAGATTATTGGATTACAGCACTCCCAGAGGCATACTTCTAGGTGGGTGACATCATTAGCAATATGGAGTGTGAGCAGTCTAAAAGCATTACTCTGTCCCCCAGGCAGATGGAAACACACACAATTGGCATGGCTGGGATTAGAACATAGACCTAAATACCTTATCACACTACAGCATTATGCAGTTACAGCAGACGCTACTGAGATTACTGGATCACAGCACTCCCAGAGGCATACTTCTAGGTGGGTGACATCATCAGCAATGGAAAATACGCCTATAGGGATTGTATGGAGTGTGACCAGTCTAAAAGTATTACTCTGTCCCCAGGCAGATGGAGACAAACACACGCCAGTGATGTGATCAAGACAACTGCCTATCTACGGACCACTATTACAACACTACATAGATACGAGACGCGCCACAGACACTACACCTTTCAAGACTGTCAATATGACCTTCTAGGAATGCGGACATTGACATGGATGCTGGCAGTTACGATGTACATACCTGTGAACCAGTGTGTTCAATGTAGGAATCCATCCTGAAGTGGGGTATGGCCATCTGTTGCCTGGACGACCACTATCGCTATACAGGATTACAATGGCCATGCTCCTACACATAGAGGCACATAACCGACACAAGATGTCACTGGGCATGCTCACACTCTTAGTAGCACACGTCAGTTTGGAATGCACTATGTGTCCATCTACACAACGTCATACTGGCCATGCTCACACACTTTGTAGAAAAGGGCTGTTTTGTATGCACTCTGATTCTAAACACGGAAGGGCACAGTGTGTCGATAGTTGTCATTGTTAGCATGAACACTGCACTACATATATCTGACATTGGTCTTCTACACAACGTCTGCTGCTGTCCATCACTTTAGATGTAGCAATCTAAACCTGGCACACTAATACCACCCATGGTGATGTCCTGCCAGGAGTGGCTACTTCATCCATATAGTGCCATTCATAGATGAATGTCCTGAGACCAGGTTAACACCCTGACACCTAGAGGACAACTGCATTGTATGTGTATACTAAACAGTGCTAGATGTGTAGTGTTCATAATTACAGCTGCCAATCTAGATCCAACAATGGGGAATACTGTCATCTGTGCAGTGAGGAACACCTGGCTGAAGGCTTAGTTGTGCACAATAGCACTACCACCGTATATCTCGGATACAGACATGTGGCCCATAACACCGTTACGGACCGCTCCAGGTGGTGGTGTCCCCACGTACATGAAGGCCACTCACATGTACTGATCAGTACACCCTCAAAAGTCATCACAGATGTGTCAGGTGCAGATCACAGTGTCAAAAGCTGCATTCTAAGATGTAGCCCTCAGACATCACCATGTCCTTGGACCAGCAACACGCATCCATACATGTGGCAGAGCATACATTAGTACAACACCATGTTACCCATGACCAGTGGACTGTACCTAGCTCTACAGCAACTGTGCAGACTACCCATGTACTGACACAGTTCTATCATGTGTTATGCAATGCAATGATACCACTGTTCATAACCAGGTCAGCTGTACACATAACAGGGACCCTGGGTCATATACAGCTGTAACAGATTACTGTTGCTGTACACCAGTAAACACACTCATGTTTGGATATGACATACATGGACCTGCCATGGATATGTACATGCCCCACACACACATAACACATATGTACATAGCATAGCTGTTGCTATCCTTTGTGCAGACAGGTGGCTACAGCAATTAGACACATGCACATGGAAGGTAGGTCCATGGCTTTGAATACTAATAGTACATAAGGTGTGATAGCAATGTTGACTGAGTTAACATTCCCTCTGTACTGGTTACCCATGACAACTATCATATCATACAACAGTGCATGTGTCATGTATGTCATCGCACATGTCCACCAATTGCAATGCCTACAAACATGGCTAAATGACAGGAATGTAGGACCTACACACATGTACATATAGTGGTGTGCATTCAGCAACCATGCGTGTGCAGTAGCTATGTTTGCAGGTGATCTGTGTCTTACTACAACATGCAGTTGCAATGCAGTCCCATCATTGCCAACTGTATATGGTGAAATACTGACAGTACAGTAAGATGTACATCAGGTATGGATGGATGTGTGTACATAAAGTGGTGGGCCAACTTTGCAGATGGATGTTTGCTCACAGGTGTGTCACAAGCCATCCTACCGTAACATGTGCAAACACTAAGCTATGTTTCTGTTAATTGAAGGGGAAGACATACAACCTACACAGCAGTCAGGGTGCCACTGACTGTAAATCACTTGACACCTGTAACACTTAAGACCTCCCGTGTGCATATATCAGCACAATTTCCAAAGGTAGTGTTGGTACACATTGTAATGCAGGCAATACTGCTGCATGTCTGTCATACGTATCATAAGATAGCAGGTGTTTGATTCACAGTACTGCCATGTGTGTTTGCTTGTGTGTCCATATATGCCACGTATGGTGGGGAATACATCCCAATTGTTGCACACCCCTGTACACTGTTGTAGAGATCTGTACATACTGCAGTGTAGAAAGCAAGACATAGGCAGGGGTGGGGTGTGTATCACACACATGTGAGCTATCTGTATGTGCATGACATAGGTGCATTCAATTGTGGACTCCACAGTGTGTGTGTGTGTGTGTGTGTGTGTGTGTGTGTGTGTGTGTGTGTGTGTGTGTGTGTGTGTGTGCATGTATGGCTGTCTGGTCCATGGAGTGAGGATGTATGCTACCATAGTGAACAGATAAGACCCCTAACCCCTCCAGGTGATGCAATCTACTACCCTGTTGATGTTGTCAATCTTAGGCAATACTGACTACCTGTACATGTTCATTCTCTGTGTCATGTCATGTGGGTGCACAGTACTGTAATGGTGATTACCACATAGGCAGGGGTCCTCACCTCAACACTATCAAGTGTGTGTGTGTGTTACAATGTCATTGACCCCGTGAGTGTGGGCATGTTACTGTGTCTGAATACATGTGTGCGAATACCGGTGTGTGTGTGTGTGTGTGTGTGTGTGTGTGTGTGTGTGTGTGTGTGTGTGTGTGCAGTTGTGTGTTCTCATCCTGTAATGTGAATGTGTAGTACTGCTACACAGTGAGCATCAAGCTATCATCTTAACTGGCCTCTACCCTTGACATCAGCTAGACCGCTATGTAAACTCCCCGCCCCATGTAACTGTACCTGTGATGTCACCCGGTACGGATGTCATGTCTCTAGGCACTGTAGCTTAGTTCACAGCTGACATGCTCCTGGATCAGTAGATGTGTACACATCTTTGGAATGTCAGCCTTTATAACAGTGAAGTTGAAGTTACGCATAGCATGCTGGTATTGCCATACGTGCCTGTGAGTAGTCCACATTTACACATGGGAAACTGCAAACACTGGTACTCAACAGCACATGCAATTAGACCTGAAGGAGGGAAGCAAGCCATCATTACCAACATGCTGTTACCATTGTTACGAAGACACTTACTGTGAACAGAAAACAATGCATTCTAAACCTGTACTACATGGTATATCTGCCGTGTGTCAACAGTACACAACAATTGTAATATACACTTATCTCCCTATTCTGTTCACCCTTTGCATCAGACCATATAAGCATGTCCCTGCACCAATGGTGTGGATTACAGGGATGTGGCACAGGCATCATCATATGCACAGGGTGATAATGTTTGCCAGGGGCCTAGGCTGCACCAGTGGATGACATCATGTGTGTGGGTTAGGGCCTGTGATCTAACAGGCCATGTGTAGTTGGTATGCATGTGAGTGTTACGGTGCCCTACAGATGTTTCTGGTGTGTGCGTGTATGTGTGCACACAGGTTTGCCATGTGTCTGGCCTACACAGGGGTATTATTGACAGCTCCAGACTGTACAGACCAGGATTTACAGCTCACGGTGTCCGGCCATGGCCACGTGACCTGTGCCTGCCAGGGGTTGCACAGGCACTACCAGGCAGAGGTACAGATTGGGTATTGTCCGATGACACATGTCCACTGGAACTGTGTCCCCATTGGGACCATCCAGGTAGTTGTCCACGTGGTCTGCTGTGTCCTGGTATGGACAGCACAGCACCAGCTGCACTGCTGCTGCTACTGCCACTATGGGAGTGGGCATGTGAGGTAGCTCATTCATGTAGACCTGCACCAGGTGATGTAGCTGGCCTACGTCCACGTGCCCTATGCCTCACCCTACCAGATGTTCCAGCACAGACAGCTCACATTCACGGATTGTCATGCCACGGTCATGGATTCCAACCATGTCACCCAATCGTCTGTCCAAAACTTCAGCAATCTGCTGTTGAGCATTTGCCTATGCCTGGATGTTGTCATTTAAAGAACGGATAGCAGCCCTCTGAAGCCTCTGCCCTTCTCTGTTCTGCTCTTCTTTACATGCTTGTGCCACCATTACAGTCTGAAACATGCATCTGGTGACACCAGCTGCTGCTCTCTGTCCTGCAGGGGCATGTCGGCCAGAGGTCCTCCTACGAGCAGCACTGGCCACATGCCTGTGTGGCACATCTGCAGTCATTTGACTGACACCATGGTGTGAATACACACCTTCTGTAGCCACCACACGTTCCTGTTCCAAGCTACCACACGCTAACTGTCCTTCCTCTATGGCCACTGGTGATGGGGTATGTGTTGTCATGAGAACTGTGTGCAGGGATGAGGGGGATATAGGTGGAATGGCAACCAATGGCACAGATTCAGCCCCTGACAACCCTGCATGTGCCTCAAGCATATGTTCATCATCACTGCTAGAGTCTGTGGGGACACTAACATCAGATGGACCACAGGAGGGTAATGCACGTACATCACCTGTGAAGGCAAATAAAGACTTTACTTTTCAATACAGACACACACACATACACACACACACACAGACACACACACACACACAGACACACACACACACACACAGCATGCATGTGATTTGACAGAAGGCATGCAACATGCATGTCATACAGCAGACGGCATGCAGCTCAGACAATAATAGTGGTAGTTATCATACATCCCTGGGTTGCACACAACAGCAAGCATGTGTCATAGCAGAAGACATGCATTTCACACAATCATGGTAGTAAGCATGCATCCCTGTGTTACACCATGTGGACCAGCACAGGTTGACAGTACACATGGCTGATGTGAGGTATATGACCTTGATATTAACATGTAGTATGACATGTAATCTGCTGATGTGTGCATTGACATGCATACATGTTTGACACAATGATGTCCTGACACATGTACAGTGGTGTAATGGTGTCGTATTGCAGTGTTGTCTGTATGCCCTACAGATACAATGCACTTTTAGCAGATGTGCATGACCATTGAAGGATATTATGTGGCATCTATATTGCTATACAGTATGAAGTACAGACACAGTGCCATTGCATGGAATCATGAGGTGTCTCTATTGCTATACAGCGTGGATTACACACACAATGCATAGCCATGACTGTGTGCATACACAATACATATATACTGTGGATTGTGACCCACGTCGCTGAGGTTTATACACACTAAACCATGATGTGTAATGTGTAGCCAATGTACAACAAGGTGTACACACAAACACATCACATCTACTGTGTTGCTACATGTCTCTGGCCATCCTCCATAGCCATGTGTGAACATGTGCTGGCCAAACAGTTGTGATGGCCATCTATCTCACATGTCTGTGTTGTCCCATATGACATACACCCATAGATGTCAGATACTCCACTGTCCACAGGGTTATGCAGACAAAGGGCTGTATGTTTGGTATGTGGGGTATGTTTTATGGGATAGTGACAATGTTGCAGCCAGGCCACTACATGTCATGGACGTCAGATGGCACATCACAATGTGTGCACTCATTGCAGGGGTGTATTCCACAAAGGTGAATCCTGTGGGCTGCCTATACTCCAGCTCACTGTGTAGTACTGTTTGTGTACCCCACATGTGTAGTTCTGATGTATAGTACATATTCCTACATTGAACAACACCTCCACCATTGTATGCACAGCTGTCCACACATCTAGTAATGACAGTTTCTGTGGTTTCATGTCAGTGTTTCACTTAGTTTGTAAGTATTGCACATGGGTAGCCAGTGTGATATATTAAAGATGTGACCTGTATATTGTGACCAGAACATACATTATGTGTACATGTGTTAACTGGCCACATGGTGAATAGATTTGCGCATTAACATGCCTGATACTTATAACTGTCTCACCTGCAATGGCCTGCTGTCTCTGCGGCATGCCAGAGGTACCTATATAGGGGTGACACAGCAGTATGATCAGTATCCATGACTGTATGACAGCTACAGGGTGCAATGTGCATGTTAACACATTCGCCGGTGCAATAGGATATACTATGGAGTATGCGCATGTGTGCATACACAGAGTAGCATACTATCATATGTGGCATGTGTGTATACATGCCTTGCATATGATGTTACATTACATATTGTACAGTGACACATGCAACTAAATGGGATATAATAGTTATATGTGCAGTAGTGACTTACCAGGCAACTCCAGGCTCAGTGGTTGAGAGACACCCACCTCCATGATGGCAGCTAGGGTTTGTGGATGCTGTTCTGATGGTGTCCCCAGGTTGGCCAGTAGCTCCTCGGTACATGTGAGTGGGGGCTGGGTTGGTAGCCCACCACCTGTTGCACCTTGTTCCCTGGTGATTGCATTCTTATGCTGTTTCGCACATCTGATCAGGTCTGTGCAGTGTCTGCTCACCTGCTGGTATGTGCGGTTATGACCACCCACAGCATTAACCCTCCTGCGAAGTTCCTGCCACAGGTCATCAAGCTGCTGTGTATGCTGTGGCACATGGCTAAACAAGACATCATAGTTGTCTTGGAGGTAAGGTATAAGGGCCTCATCCTCCAAGCGGGTATAAGCTGGGAGCCTTGCTCGAGGCATATCTGGAAGACATAATGATGGAGACAGGTCACAGTATCTCAGAGATGCACAGAGATACAGCTGGACATACATGTGTATTACATTTAGTACATATGAACAGTTGTCTTTGCAAATCTTCATGACACTGAGATCACTGACATGTTTGTGTCACACACATGTGACACCCAATGGGGATTGGATATTATCACCATATATGTGTGTCACCTGATTACATTGCTCATACTCCATGTGAATGCTGTCTTGATGTTGGCATGTCTGTTTGCCTATACTGGTGTTCTTACCTATCAGCACATGCCTGGATGTGTCCACATTAATGCTGTTGACCTTGATGCTGTGTATATGTCACATATCAACACATACACTGCCTTAACAGACATGAACTGTGACAATGCAGACATGCACATGGAAACCTTTACATGCATGTGTTTTGCCATATACATCTACATGGCACTGTACAGCAGTTCAATATCTTGCCACGTATCTCCTGTGTTGTACATGTGATACACATGGGACAATGGCTAGCTGGATGGAATTTGCAGGGATGGTTATCAACTATAGCATGTACAGCCAAGGTCATGTAGTAGTCTGTATGCCCTGGGCCATGTATGAGCATAGGATGTAAGGTTTTCTAGCTGTAGCCAACAGACATGTTTCCGGAGCCAGGTGAAGCAGTGCCACATAACTGATCCAGACGGTTAATGATACATCTACCATGCAGTCATCACACCATGTCTGACAGAGGTGAAATGTGCATCTTTGCTGGACAGGGTTGCATAGTATGGCAGAAGTATGTAACGTGTATGTCACAAGGATCTATCCAGCATGTGGCGATCCTTGTACTAGGAAGGTGGATGTCCATGACGTATGTATTTCAGATCAGGATATGTACATGTAGCATGTCCAACATCACAGTGCTGGACATGTCTTTGTGCAGGGTAGGCAGCATGCTACATAGTGGAGATGAGGATTGGGAAGGCTGGTGTAGGCCATCCAAACATGGGCAATGCCCCTTAAAGGTGATATGTGATCTGATATTGGTCACTTGACTGATGAGTATGGCTGTACAATGATCTCCATGCTCATGGATGGCACCCTGTCATGACTAGGGTTGCCTCTTATGACTACCTAATAGGCTTGGTGACATCACTAGCTCAGGGAGGTAAACTGTACAGCACCATCCCTTACACACAGTGTCCATTATGTTGACCACTGCCTAGGTGGTAGTTCATGGGTACAGGGTTATTAACCTAGCGGTGACAATGCAATATGCAGCTGTCAGATTGTGCACATATGTCACGCATCTCACCCACAAAGCCCATTCTGTATGTTGTCCACAACACTGAGTCAGCTATTGCTCCTAGGTAATAGCCATTCACATACTTACATACGCACAGATGCCTCCCATTTGTCTGTGTGGTATGGGCTACAATGAGGGGGAGTATAAAAAATTAACCCTTTTTTACTGTAGCTGCCACTGGTGTGATATGCACATATCACCTTTTGTAGTGTTGGTTCTTTCAACAGGCCACTGGCAGACCACTCCTGTGACATACAAAGGTGCATCTAGCATACTGAGTGTAGGTGGAACACAGTATGGGTGATGATGTCCTATGACCTGTCACAGTTATGATATGCAGTGTGAAATCATCCGTACTGTCATCTACATCTGTACTGCTAACAACATATATGTTGATTAATGTTCATGGACTTTCAGACCAGACTCAGCAGGGTAATAGTGCAGTGCCTCCCATTATGAGTGCTGTCTCCACTTTGTGGGTTGTGATAACTGTTGGTGTGCACCATTCAGTGTTTTCACAGACTGACATGAAGCTATGTTTTACATGATGTGTATGTGTAGAGCAAACTGTTTTTCCATATGTGTATGATACAACCAGGGATGTGGATAGGTCACATGCAGTCTGAGTGTACCTTGTACCATCATAGTTATGGTTAAAGGGGCTCTGTAGTGTTCATGGATATGTGATTGTGTACCTGTTGGGGGGGCAGTGTGTTTATGTTATCCGACACCCTATCTGTATTGCTTATTCATGCTCAGCACTTGTTCAGAACATGTAAGTACTTTATGAGCTACTAATTACTATAGCATTCAATCCTCCTCATTTCCTACAGGTAAACACTGTTTGTACTTACATTTCCTGCTTGCTTAGAGTAAAACAGCTACACACGTTCCTCACATATCTAATGAGAAATAGTTAAATATTCAGGCATGTCCAAGTGTCAATTCCCAGTGTTATTGCCTGTCTATATGATGAATATGGGCATCATGAGGCAATATAGAAATTGTCTCGTGTACACAGTCAATGCTCCCCTCCTAACATACAACACTACAACCTGTGGGAGATGCACATATGTAGCCATGCTGGAGGTAAAGCTCTCTCCAACCCAGACTGAACCTGACAATCATGTGGGGATGTTAAATGTTTGCACCACATCACACTCATCACATAGTCTCACTAGATCTCCACCACCACAGGCCACACATAGTATGACTACAACATTTGCGAAGCCTCTCAATACTACTCTGTGTAGGCAACAGAGAACTCCAAAGCAGAAACGCAGGCAGCCCCCATCACCCAACACAACACCAATTACTTATAGCCCACAGACTCAGTGTGCCCATCAACTACAGCCAATAGGGTGAGATAACATACCCAATACACTAGTCATAGGTGACTCTATAGGCAGTCACACTGATGTCCCACTCAGCAGGCTACACAAGGTGATAGTCACTTTCAGCTGGCTGTCGGGTAACAGGATCCACAACATAACCTATGCATTCAGGTCACTCCTCAACAGGTACAATATGACTGTGTCATTCTCCATGTTAGTGTGAATGCCCTGAGATGTAACTTCCTGGACTACATGTACAGAGACATGGAATAGCTCTCCAATCTTGTAGCCCAGGCAGGTATCGCCCTAGCCCTGAGAAGCATTCCTGCATTTGTCCAGACTGATAACACAGTACAAGGACTGAATTATTCACTTCTACAGTTGGCTATGCTTCTGGTGTCATTCCAAGGGTATCCAGTATCTGTCTGCTATGAATGACATGGTCGACAGAACACGATGCTTTGGCACAGATGGCCTGCACCTGTCAGCCCTGGGATTATGGATAATGTCTAAGGCTCTTGCTGCTCCTATAGTGCCTGTTTTAGGCATGGTTCAAATAACATATTCACCACCATAACAGGAACAGACAAGCAAAACCTGAGGGTAATGCTACTCAATGCTTGACTTCTTCATCTCAAACACACTAACCCGAGGCACTCCTTGTAATGGACCACTCCAATATCTCTGCAGTGACTGGGACCTGCTTCTAGGCTCCTGAGAGCACCCCTGCACTAACAGGCTATTACTCAGACCACACCTTTCAGTCATGTAACCAGGACCGGAACACCCACGGCAGAGGTGTGTCCATATTTCCCAAGGATATACACACCACCAGGCTGGTTGCTTAGCGCAATGCATCAGAGATAATCCAAGTGCAAATAACTGTGGCCATAACTGCTATACAAATTGTAGCTTACTACAGATTCCACACCATACCCCATGGTTAACAGTCCTCACTTCTTGGTGCACTGGAAAGTAGAGTTCAAACAGAAACTACTGATGTGCGACTGACACTACCCCACCATTAACTGGGATACCTATTCATGTACCGACACATTAGGCCAATGCTTTCTGGGATTCATAACCTCCAATCGGCTGGATCAACCTATCCACACCACCACCAGGGCCAACAATATCCTAGACCTGGACATTACCAACATGTGTGACTGGTGTTCCACACCTGGGGTTATCTCCTCACTGGTCAGATCCGAACATATGCTAATCACCCTTGTTATCCACATCCCGGCACCACACCCTTTATGGAAAACACAGTACAGTATTTTTACATAGCCAACTTCAGGCTTCTTATGACAGCAGTAGTAAACGTCATGACACCTGTGCAGATGGACAATATAGTTACAACCACTGAATCATACACAGCTGCACTTAATTAGCACTTACACGACTGCATGGATCATGCTATCCCAAACAGAGCCATGACGGTACCCACCAGAAAATAGATGCCACTCTGGGGGTCCACTGCCATGGACATAATGTACAACAGAAGGAGGAGACTGTTGCAAAGTAGAGTACAATCCCATGAGTGGGGTAGCTCCCTGGTCAGCCTCAGTAGGAATCTGAGATCCCTTATCACATCCTCCAAAGCTAGCTACGTAAACATTACTGCGACTCATTCCAAGGACTACCACAAAGCGTTCTACAGGTATGTCACTACTCTCGATGGCAATACCCACATCTGCTCTGACATACAGCAGTTAGGCACAAACATTACAGAACCGACTGATATTGGCAACATCCTGGCAGATAGGTTCAGTGATAACTTTACACCCCTCTGACACCCTAAAGGGCCCAAATCTATACAGGAGCAATGCAGAGTCCCGGCAGTCACAACTACGCAGTTCCAAGCTTCACTCTCTAAAGCCAGGAACACAGAATCTATGTGACCGTACAACATCCCAGGCTGTGATTTACACAAACATCAGAATGAAATGGCTCCCCACTTGGGCACCAAATTCACTAATAGCCTTGCATCAGGCATTGTGGCCCCTGAATGGCACACAGCAACCGTTATCACACTCCACAAAGGTGGTGCCACAATGGACCAGGGGAACTATTGCCCTATACGCCTGACTAGACTGTTCTGCAAGGCTATGGAGCACATAGGTTCATAGGTTCATAGGTTTGTACTAGGCTATCTGCCCTAGGGCATTTACAAGCCCAGCCAGAGTGTATGTGGCTTACACCACCCCTTAGGATGAGAATACTATGCCCTTTTAGGGTTTAGTTTACTATGCCTCTGTCTAGTAGTGACACAGAGATGACCCCGGGGTAAACCTGATCTCCCATCCACTGCCGAGATTTCTCTTGAATAGAGTCAGTGAGGGGCTCTGCCTAACATGGACTGGGATTCTGTTCCAGAGTGTAGGGAGCCTCTGGGTTAGCCTGGGTTATGAATCTGTCCCTCCAGCACGTTCTATTTATTTCTGTGTTGAGGTTTAAGTCACTTGTTCTCGTGGCTCTGATGGATTTGGATTTTCTGAGGTGGAGCATGTCCATTAATTCAGGATTGGACATGGCCTTCCAGGCACAGATCACCTCTGAGTAGGCGGTATCACTGAATAGAGCTGGAGTTTTTTCAGTCGGGCAGCATATGACATATGTTTAAGAACCTTTATCCTCTTGGTGAGGAACTTTTGGGGTCTTTCCAACTGCTGCAGGTGTCGGGTGAGATACATCCCAAATGGGGCATTGTACTCAATCATTGGCCTGATAAGAGAAGAGTACAGGGCACAATGACCTCTCTTGATCTAGATGTGAAACCCTTCATGATAAGGTGGACAATATAGAAGGTCTTCCTAACCACTTTGGCAATGTGAGTGTCAAATGAGAGGTTACTGTCAACCTGGGTCCCTAGGTCCCTGATTACCTCTTCCGTACTTAATGGATTACCGCCTATGTGGTAATTTGTCGGTACCTTGTTTTTCCCAAAGGGTATGACTATACATTTTTGGCGTTCAGCTTAAGGCCATGGCTCTGGCACCAATTATCCGTTTCTATGAGGCCTCTCTGAAGGATGTTTGTGTCCGCTGGAGTCAATTATGGCTTCCAGTTGCAGTCATCTGCAAACTTTGTCAGCCACAATCCTCCTATGGTTTGCCTGTACCTCGGAAAAATAAGACAAAGGAGAGGGTCCCAGGACTGGACCTACTGGGATACCGCTTGTGACTGGCTTAGAATCCCTGACATAACTCCAGCAACTCTGACCCGTGGGTTCTCTGTCCTGAGCCAGTTTGCAACCCATCTTGTGACATATGGGTTTACATTTAAGCTGGTGAGTTTGTCTATGATGCCGGTGGGGTATTGTGTCAAAGGGCTTTACTAAGGAGTCACTGTGTGGTGTGAACTGCACCCTCATCAATGGCCTTAGTGACTGTGTTTAAAAAGTCGACCAACGGTTCAGATAAATGTCTGCAGGTCCCCAATGTCTTTGTTTATGAGTTCCATAATGATCCTCTCCATAGCTTTGCAGACCAGGCTCGGCTTATGGGGCGGTAATTTCCAGGGTCCATAGAAGCACCAAAGTGGGACCACTATTTTGCGCATTATCTTTGGAATTTTTATATCCTGCTCCTGCAGTGCTAAGATTAAACATCAGCCTTATTTGTGGGTGGGAGTTCCTCTTGAGTTCATGTAGCACACCACACCCATCTGGTCCCCATTGATTGCTGTGTTTTGTTTTTTAGCTTTAGAGAGGGCGAGCATCTGAAGAGATGTTAGGGAGGCTACACTCTGCTGGCTGCTGGGACAGTCCTTTTGGGAGGGGAATTTTTTGCACTGAACTCTGCCGCCAGAATGTTAATGTCCCAAGTGGGTTCAGTGTATTTTGTTTCATTTTGGACTAATCTCTAGCAGCATCTGGGTTTCCACCCAGGTTTCTAACATAGCTAAAGAAGCTAAAGCCTTGATTGTACCTGTCTTTGGGATTGCATGATCCATGCATTCTTGAAGGTGCCCATAGAAGGCATTTGCAAAGCATTCAGCAGTGTGGGTTGTGGTTTGCACTGGCCCAGGGGCCTTGAAAGATACCACTTCAGTCTTAAGAAGTGTGAAGTTTGCTTTTGAGAAGTTCTTCACTGTGGTCTTTGTGCAGGGGTGGGGCGGGATGTGGATTTCCAGTGAGATTAATTTATGGTCTGATCTTACCAAAGAGGGATGTACTTCCGTGTGGAGCATTTTGTCCCCATGTTTGCGATGATCAGGTCTAGTATATTGTCTCCTCTTGTGGGAATGGTGACTAGTTGTTCCATTGCATTTGAGTTTATGAATTCTAGGAACCTTTGGGCTAGGGTGTTGGGGCTTGAGTAATGTTCCCAGTCTATGTTTGGGTAGTTGAAGTCTCCCAAAATGATGGTATTTGGAGACATTCATACTCCTGTGTCTTCAGGAAGGCTGTGTGGGGTTTCTGAGTTTGAGAGGGTGGTCTGTAGCATGCTACAAACTGTAAGGCAGTTTTGCCTATGGTTAGTTGCACCTGGATAGTCTCCGATGCTTCGTTGCCACTAACCTGGAGATGTAGGTATCTTTGATGAAAATGGATACTCCCTCCTTTTGTGGTTCGGTCCAAGTTTTGGGGCGGAAAGCATGATATGAGGTAAAACCTGATAGTGCTGGGGTGCTCTCAGGAGCCTTGAACCAGGTTTCAGTCACTGCACAGACATCAATGTTCTCCATACTGAGGAGGGCTTTGAGGGCGTGCATCTTGAGGTTTAGACTTCTGGCATTGAGCAGCATTACCCTTAGTTTTTTCCACTTTGTTTTCTAGGGAGGTAGGTTTGTCATTTGAGCCTTGCCTAAAAAGGCACTGGGGGGTGGCAAGAGCCTTGGCCAATATCCAGAAGCCCAGGGTGACAGGTGCAAGCCATCCCTTGCGAAGCAGCGTGGCTTGTCAAGCATGTCATCCCAAGCAGACAGACACTGGATCCCCTTAGAATGACACTAGTAATTAAGCCAATTGTTAAAACTGATTATTTTGTCTTTGTACTGTGGCATCATTCTTGGTGAGGGTAAGATGCTGCTCAGGGTCAGGGTCATACCGGCCTGGGCTACATAATCAGAGAGCTCCTCTATGTCTCTTTTCATGTAGTCCAGGGAGGTAGGTCTCAGGTCGTTCACACCGGCATGTACAATGACTGAGTCATATTTGTACTTGCTGTGGAGTGACCTGAGTGCTTGTGTTATGTGGCGGATTCTAGCTCCTGACAGGCAGCTCACTGTGACCCTCTCCTTGTTCAGTCTGGTGAGTGGGACGTCAGTGTGCCTGACTATGGAGTCACCTATTACAAGTGTGTCTGGCATGTTGTTTGGCCTTAAGGGCTGTGACTGTTTAGCACACTGACTTTGTGAACTATGTGTTGCATGTGCTATGTCTTGAGGTGGTGGTTGCTTGGGTGTCTGCTTTGGAGGCCTCTGTTGTTTTGGTAGATGTTTAATCAGTGCCTCCGAGTATGTTTTTGTGTGTTTATGTGTTTGGTTTGCAGTTGTGATAGTTATATGTGAGACTGGGTTTGTGGTGTGCGTGGTTACCTTCTCCTCCTGACTGGTCTTGCCAGTACTGAATTGAGAGAGCTCAGCCTCCAGTTTGGCTATATAGTTGCATCTCGCATATATTTGTATTTGTTGGGAGGAGGAGAGGGTTGTCTGTGTACATGAGGCAATTGTAACATTGCCTCAAGATTCCCAGATTCACCAGCTGAACAGGAGAGGACGCCAGCAACTGACCCTTCGACATGCTAGAAATAGTGAAAAAGATTGCTGTGTCACTGAGTCAGAAAGGACCTATAGGGAAGTGGGTACTCAACAGAATTTAGGTGAATGAAGTACTTTTCGTTTGTTTAAGAGTGCTTTACCTGTATACAAAATGCTTTAGGAGTAAGTGCTGAGCTTTTCAGATAGAGTATAGGCTGTTTAGATTGCAAGTAGAACAGTTGTAAGGGAAAAATTGAACAGCAGACTTGGCGGAGCCAGAAAAAGTTTAACCTTGTTTAACCGGCGCTGCCCTATGCGACACGCATGAAAGCCGCAAACGCGAATTTTAAGCAGTGAACTACAAAAGAGCTAGGAATGGTCCCAAACAACCAATTACTAGCAGCTTCTTGTGCTGAGGTCACTTCCCCCAAGGATAGGTAGGCTGCTCAAGGCTCCCCACTCCCACTGGTGAGCAAAGAAACTTCCTTCTATCCAAGTAAGGTAATGGACAATACAGGAACTACACCACAGCCCAGAATACAGCAATGCCTGTATACTGGTCTAAACTAGTCGAGAAAGGCAGGAAAACAAGGATTTTTTTGTTTGTTTTTTTTTTTTGCAGAAATACACAGAAAATGCAGAGACAGTGATAAATTAGTTACACAGGCTAGCACACTTTAGTGGGCAGCCTCCACAGTTCAATTAAACAAACAAACAAGCAAACTTTCGACTAAATTCGACTAAATGTAACTTTAAGTGCAGATTTTAAAATAAATGCAGTAATCAGTAAAAAAACAGTTCAGGCTAGTTCAAAGTAAGCAGCAGAAGCTATTTTCAGTGAAAAAAAAAGCAAAGATACTTAAATCCAGAAGGTAGTCACTTTTTCGAGTTCCTTGCTGCTAGGACCACTCTGTAAACCCATGTGGAGCTTGTCTGAGCAGTATCATGGATCTCATTCACAGAGACATTGGTGGCCTCCAAACCTGTGATCCCACCCTGTTTGGATTTGTTAGGGCCAGACCATGACTCCTAAACCTGGTGGAGTCCTTTGAGACAGTTACTAAGGCAGTAGATGAGGGTAAGGAGGTCCACACAACCTACCTTGTCCTCTCAATGGCTTTCAACACCATTCTCCATTCTGGTATTGTCAACATACACATCCACCTGCACATCAACCCCTACGTCATGAGATGTTATGCAAAGTGGCTCATGGATAGAATCCACACAGTGAGCGTAGCATACCCTAGTTCCTACTGTAAATCAGTTAAAATTGGCATCCCCCAGTCCTCGGTCATAGGGCCCCTCATGTTCGGTATATGCTTCTCTGAGGTACAGGCTAACACAGAAGGACTTACCCTGAATAGGTTTACAGACAACTGCAAACTAGGGGCCATGATTGATTCAACAGCTGATACTCCACAAGGGTATCACTGAGATGGATACCTGGTGTCAATAACATGGCCTCAAGCTGCATGCCACAAGGTACAAAGACATCCCCTTTGGATTACACCAATCACCCACTGATTATCACATAGGTGGTAGTCCCCTACATACATAAGACATAATAAGGGATCTTAAAACCCAAGTAGATAGCACCCACTCCTTTGATAACCATATTGCCAAGGTGGCGTGGATATCCTTCTACATGGCCATCCTAATCTCTAATGGGTTTGTAGCCAGAACAAAGTCAGCCATTGTACCTCTCTACTCATGACTTATGAAACACGTTAAAGGGTACAGCACCCCATTTGGGTTGTAGCTTGCAAGACAACTGCAATGGCTTTAAATACCACAACATTAACACACCAAGAGGATTACTGACCTCCGAAGGATGATGTATGCAGCCCATCTACAGAAACCCCAATTGTACTCATTTGCATACTGCATACTCAGAGGTGATCTCTGCTGAACAGACAAGGCCCATGTACAAAACAATATTGATGTATATGCTCCACATAAGCAAAAGCCACTGAGCGCTACATGCTCTGGGATATGTACCTAAACATAGCGATGACTAGGACATGCTGGAGGGATACATTCCTGACCCGGACACTCACCATGCTTTGGAACATGATTCCTATGTACATCAGGCAGGGACCCTCACTAGCAATCTTCAAGAGATACCTCGATGGGTGGATGGGAGACAGACGTGTACGCCAGGGATCACTGCATTTGCTCTGCTGTACAGAGGTGCAGGAAACAAATGGCTCTGCTGTTCACAGGCACAGGACACTAACCTAGGGAGGTGCCGCAAGTGAAAGCACTGTAGTTAGGCTTATGAATGGACTTGGTCAGACAGCATAGTACCTAACTATGAACCTATGAAGCTATTACATGTCCTTTGTGCGTGGATAATTGACTAGCTCTTCCATTTCAATTAGCTATCATGATGATACACTGTCTGGTGACTACAAGTCATATGTATCCTATTATTGTGTATTGTACATGCCAATAAACATACCTGATGTTTGCATAGTATAACAGTAATACTATGTAAAATGTTAGACATATCTACCTACAATACTGTAAATTTCACATATTTGCAACAATATCCCATAATGCAAATCATAATTGCACAGCAGGACCACCTTAGACATGTTATTCTCAGATATACGCCCATACATATGCCTATTGTTACAGTATCTCAACATATACTATCCCCTGTTATGGCACGTACTTGTTGGACAAACCCTGCCACTGACAGCGTCTGGAGTGGAATTGTTGTGTTTAAAGGCCTTATGTAGCATCCCTTGCAGTGTATGAGATGTTTATCTTGTGGCCCATAGCAGTACATACATTTTCTACGAGTGTTACTATGCTCAACAATACATCACTACATAATACCTTTTCCCACTATATGCATTGCATACACTTTCATTAATATAGAACAGGCACTACATACACTAACATACTGAGTGTTCTACATACCTTCTTAGAAGTCCGAGTTGATGATAATATCAGTCCTATTCCTTTTCTGTTTTAACGGTTTTCTCGTATGTACATACGGTTTGAATGTATGACAAGCCATCCTTTTATACGTAGATACCAGTAACATGTGGTATCCTGCCACCAATTGGTGTTCCGGAGTAGATGATTACATGCACATCAGCTGTGCAGCTACTCCATTAGCCAATTACATGGCAACAGTGGGGTATAATTGAATACTCCACTTGGGCGTTGTCCCTTTGCCATACCTTCAAGGAAGACGGCCTGGATGTGTTGTTTGTGATGAATTGCAACAACTATATGGAGACACACAAAAATATTTTAACTTCATGTCCCCCGTGGATTGTATGTAATGGCTAGAGGATGTAGTTCCACATGTGAGTGTAGCTGTTACATCAACCGTCTGATATGGGGCTATTGCAAACTAAACCTGTAACATCGGCGTCTGTTCCATTGTACAACTGCAATGATTTCACATAGGGCTATTATAGTGTGTCTCTCACAAGGTATGTTAAGGCTTCTGCAGATGTCATAGAGTGAGTATATGTTTGTGATGTTATTACAGTCTGTATTGCAATTGTTTCAGGTGTGGGGGAGATGTAGGTGGGTGTACATAGCAGATGAAGGTGTGTGGGAACTGCATTTATAAATATTCCATATGTGTGTGAGAGCTCCTTCCCTAAATGAAGACCTATCATTTAGTAGAGTAATACTATGGTTATTGCAGGCTTTTTCAATAAGCCATTGTTAATTGGTTCCTATATAGCATGCAGGTGATGTTGGTCCTTCAATCTCATCAAAAATACATTGGTATGTAATGAAATGTTGCTACATGAAAGTTGTCTCGTGTATTTCTGTCACAGATATTTGCACTCATTGGAGTTGTGTTGGTGAATGAACCTCTGTGGCTTGGGTTGCCACCTTTTCAAATGGCCATATTGGGACATTTTCAGGACACACATCGGATTTTAGAGGCCGACACATACCCACGGTCAGTAGAAAGTATAGAACTTTACATATATTCCTATATAAAAGTTTATATTCTTGTAGCGGTTTACTTCTTATCCTGTTTCTTGTTACATGTAGGTATGTTAGATACAGATAACTATTTTATGAAACCATTACATTAACTATGGAACATGCAGAATGTCTCGAGATTGTAGGACATTAGTATTTCTACTCATTTTGGTCAGGACACTACCGCACATAGAGGGACAGCCCCTCACAAGGTGGGACAGGTGGTAACCCAATGTTTAGCTCATGTCCATAGCACATATTTGTAATAGTGTATTATAGCAATAACCCATGCCTGGGTGTGGGTAATGGTGAATTTACCCGCGGTTGCTCATGTCCATAACACATATTTGTAATAGTGTATTATAGCAATAACCCATGCCTGGGTGTGGGTAATGTTGAATTTACCCGCGGTTGGTGTGGTTTGTTCATGAGGACAAAGCCTGAGTGGCCAAACAAAGACAACCGTGGGTAAATCCAGCAGTACCCACACCCAGGCATGGGTTATTGCTATAATATAGTCCCCATATCCTTTGTTCATAACGTTCAGTCATTTGATTGCTATGGTCCATGTTGTGCACATATTTGAAGACTTCAACTTCTGTATACGGCATACCCACAGATTCACGAACGCACACATTTCCAACAACCACATTGCCATTCACAGACTCCCAAACCCCACAATACTGAACACTCAAACTCGCAACAGTCAAACTCCTGGAACTAACACAAACACAGAACACACACATACACACACAGACACACTTCTACCCTTCACATTCAAACAAACCATCCTACACTACAAATGGCCAGGTGGCCATGCCCCATACACACCCCATGTGGGTGGCTGCGCCCCCCACACCACACCTACTGCAATAATCTACCTCCAAGATAGCACAAACACACACAAAGCAAACACACACACACACACACACACACACACACACACACACACACACACACACACACACACACACACATTACAGTCCCACAGAAACACACACCGCACTCAGAACACACATTTACACACACTACAGCAATCAGAAACACACTTAAACACAGTACCTACCTGGACCGCAACACCAGAAGCAAGAACTAAATGTCCCTTAACATCGTGATAATAGTACTCGTGGTTCTAGTGTTCCGGTACTGTGGTCTTTCAGTCTTTAAGCCTCGTGATTACGCGTGTCGGTATGTAAAGCATTCGGTATTTGGTAGTACCCTATTTATATGTACCTCCATGGTTGTGTACATGTTGTTAACCTATCTATATATTTGCATATATATGTGTATCCGTATATATCGACATGTATCTCTCTATCACCCTTTCTATCTCTATATTATATATATCTATATACATATATCTATATAGAGAGAGAGAGAGAAAGAGAGAGAACACACCTTTCGTTGGGTACATGGCGGTATATACTATTTCCCGAACTCCGCCCTTTTGTGTTTTAACCTGTCACAATACACACCTGCCATTGGTACATCTCAGGTAGCTTAGTGGTAGGTGATTGCGTACATGGTTGCGTGTTCTACTCCTGGCAGTGGTCGTTTTACCTCTTAGAGCAGGCACTATCAGTACAAGGGTGAATAATGCAGATTTCAGCTGTTCTGTCCAGCTTTGCCCATGATCTGCATGATATTCAGCCAAGCTTAGACCTGTTTTGCGCATATCCATGTAGTGATGTTTAAATGATACTTACCGGCACTTGCCGGCGCATAAACCTACTAACATGTGCTTAAACATGCTCTAATGACCTGCATCCAACATCCATTATTCGGGACATCGGAATTACATAACAGCCCTTGCAGGTTGTGGAACCGGGAACATGCACGAGACAGTCAGTGGCTTTACTACTGGAGCATCTGGGATATGCGCAAGTGTTATGGTGTTTAGTATGTGGACTATACTACGGCTGTTCCTCCATACTGCAAACAAATGTGTAACTCAGTTAGTTTACATATGGATTATACCTATTAACGGTATGTCCAAGTGATGCTTAATGGATGTTGCTCCAGCTATGGGAATCCATGTCACAGTGAGCCACACACTGTAATGTGCTACACCTTGCCACAACCATAACTGGAGAATGCTGGGGTGACAGATACCTGTCATGGGTACTCCCCATGCTTTGGAACTACATCCCTGATTACATTATATGGAGCCCCTCATTAACACACCAGGGAATCCTTGCAGAGTGGGTGAGGAATAGTGGTTACACCCCAGGGATCCCACAATTGTCTCTGCTCCACAGAGGGACAGTTAGTTAATCAATGGGGTGGCAACAGCAGACACATTTTGGCTAGGCTGATGAATGGCCTCTGACAATCAGGCATGTACCTACCGATGTACCTAGGAACCTATACATACAGTATCAACACATGTTGTTAGCTTAATTTACTGTTCAGGTGTTGACTTACCTTGTACCAATAGCTGTTGTGTGTGCAATAGTTGAGGGCTGCCTATGTAGGATTCACACAGTAGACCACCTATACATGACACTTTACAGGTGGTTGTGTGTCTGTGCCATCCATTTTACTGTGTGTGCAGGTGGAGAAGGGTGTCAGTCCATAGGGGCCTACACTGTCAGTGTATGTGCTATACATTCCCTCTTTGCCAAGGCATGGGCATATTGGGCATGCCTCCATCTGCCTACTGGGGCTGGCACGTGGTGTTTGTGGTCTGAATCCCTCTGTGCCTGTGATGCCCTTGGCAATTGCAGTGGGCTGTGAGGGCCTTCACCATTATGTCCTTGTTGAAGCTGCTTCCACAGGATCATATTATGTAGCATGGCACATACTATGAAGATGTCGGCACACGTACCTGAAGAGTACTGCAAGGCTCCACCAGATATGTCCAAACAATGGAACCGTGATTTCAGAATTCCAAACACACGCTCTATGATGATTCTGGTCTGTGCATGTGCCTCATTATGGCATTCTTGCATGGGTGTGTGTGCATTTCTGATGGGAGTCATCATCCACGGCTCCAGTGCATAGCCAGCATCCCCTACAAGGTGGCCATATGGGATGTCTCCCCTGACAAATACCTGGTACAGCTGTGAGGCATGCCAGATGTGGGAGTCATGGTAGCTTCCAGGGCTGCCAGCGCACACATCTGTAATAATACTCTGGGCATTGCACATGACCTGGTAGTTGATGGAGTGGTAGCCCTTGTGGATTATGTCGCACCTACCATGCACACAGGGTGGTGACTTGATATGCATGTGCGTGCAGTCTATTGCACCCAGTACCTCCGGGTAGTCTGCCACATGGTGGAAGAAGTGCATATTGCTGGCCAAATCCTCCTGAGTTCAGGGGAAGTATATATGCTCATTGGCATGTGGTAACATGGCATCCAGGAACTGGTGGAGTACCCTGGATGCTGATGCCTGTTTGATCCCCATGATATCTCCAGTTGGCCTTTAAAAGGTACCTGTGGCTAGTATTCTGAAGCTTACACATACCTTCATGTCCACTGGGATGCTCAGCTCAACAATTTGCTGTATGATGTCCCTATCCACCCTGTAATGCTCTACTATCTCCAGATCATCTAACCCCTGGTAGGTTACCCTTGATCTGGACACTCTTCTCTTTCTCCGGGGCCTGAGGTGGTTGTCAGCATCATCCTCCATACCACCTTCAGTCTCCAACACATGATGATGAATCACAGCTTTGGCAGCTCCCAACAAGTACATTGTAAAAGTTCCCCGTCTGTTTACACCGATGGTGCAGTGTTTGGGAATGCATGAGTGTGTGTGAGGTGCCTTCACACTTTATACTAGTGTGCTTTGGACATTGATGATGTCATAGGGTGTGTATGTACAATCAGAGCTGCACGGTATCTTACTTATGTGTTTACCACAGGTACTGCTATTGTGGTGCCTTTGGTGTTGAATTACATTTAGCTGCCGTGGATCACCTCTTGCCCTTGCCTTCACTTTTCATAACGATTCCCCTCCCATTGTCAGGCATGAATCCAGCAGCCTGCTTTCTTGTTTTGTACTTTCCCAACCCAGGATTGTGTTGTGAAATGTGTTCAATAGCTGATCTACTGCAGGTTTGCTTTGCTCTGAGGTGACAGTTCTCTTTTCTTTGCAATCCAGCATCTCCCCTATCCTGTTCTGCAGGTTGCTACTAGCAGCCTTGTTAGCTATCGTCAATGGCCCACTGTGAGTTAATAGGTGTTAATTACTCAGTTGTACTCCAATTACTCTACTGCGGCATCTCCTTATTGTCTTCCCATAACCTTACTGTTTCAGCTGTGGTGCACACACCACGCACAGCCGTTTACCAGGTTTCAAGCACGTTGTCATCCACGTACACATGCGATTTCCGTCACCATGTGTGCTCTCAGCTAAGCAAAGCTATGGCTACATCCACACCCCTATCCTGCATATTTGCTTAGCAATGGGCAACCCAGATTAGCAATGCTCCAATGTGCTTACAGCTACGGTGGCACACCCCACTGCTGATGTCATGTATACCTCCAGGCCACTCCTCTATGTTGTACCACTGCACAATATGATACATCCTTAGGCCAGTGGGACTTTTGCAATTCAGTAGTACTTGCCTCATTTGCATGGCATTGACTACTAATTCATAGTTACTGCACCAAACACTGTCACAGACCCTTAGCAACCCTTGCACCTTGGTTGTGGTGTAGCATGCATACTATTGACTATTATGGTGAAATCATGATTTGTGTTACATTGCAATTTTATGACATTTGTATATATCTTCCTTGTGTTCCCGTATGCACACACATGCCCTGCGGTTGTACTTTTCATTAGTGTGGCCATGACATTAAATGTTATTTTTTATGTGTTGTGCGTGTTTTTTATGCCATTGGCATATGTTAACTTTGTAATACATAAGTTTGGTCCACTTTCTTGGCTCCGATGTTCTGTTTGGAAAAATGTAAACTTTTTTTTGGTTTACATTTCTGTATGCTTACGCTACGCCTGCACCACTTCATGAATCACTTTGTACCTTCATTTGCATGCTGCACTACTATGCATGGGGTGATTGGCATACATGAGCAGAGAACTGAGCAGATTTGGCGTACGCTGGTAGTGCACGTGGAATTGGATCATACCTGAATCGCTCGGCAGCCATATTTGGTGTTATACCACCTACGCTCCGCCTGCGCCTGGCACAAGCTTCATGAATCCTGGGGATAGTCTCACTAAATCTGCACCACCAAAATCCACACATAGAAACACAAAAACATTCACCGAGGCTCTCAATAATAATCTGCTCAAGCAAAGGAGACCTCCAAAGCAGAAATGCAAGCAACCTCCACCCACCAACACAACCCAAATGACACATAGCCCGCAGACTCAGTGTGCCACTCAACCACAGCCAATAAGGCAAAACAACATACCCAACACACTAGTCATAGGTGACTTTATAGTCAGGCACACTGATGTCCCACTCACCAGGCTAAACAAGGAGAAAGTTAATGTCAGCTGCCTGTCAGGTGCCAGGATCCACCACATAATCCACACTCTCAGGTCACTCCACAACAAGTACAAATATGATTATGTCATTGTCCATGTTGGTGTGAATGACCTGAGATGTACCTCCCTGGACTACATGAAAAGAGTCATGGAAGAGCTCACTGATCTTGTAGCCCAGGCAGGTATGACCCTCGCCCTGAGTAGCATTCTGCCATCACCCAGAATGATACTGCAGTACAAGGACCAAATGATTGGCTTCAACAATTGGCTAAGCTTCTGGTGTCATTCCAAAAGGATTCAGTATCTGTCTGCCTGGGATGACATGGTCAACAGACCACTATGCTTTGCTAGAGATGGCCTGCACCTGTCACCCGTGAGATTCCAGATACTGGCTAAGGTTCTTGCCACCCCTATAGTGCCTTTTTAAGGCAAGGTTCAAATGACAAATTCACCACTGTAATAGGAACAAGCAAGCAAAAACTGAGGGGGATGCTACCCAATGCTAGAAGTCTAAATCTCAAAATGCACTCACTCGAGGCACTCCTTAAAATGGAGAACATCGATATCTGTGCAGTGACTGAGATCTGGTTCAAGGCTCCAGAGAGCACCCCTGCACTACCAGGCTATAACTCATACCACACTTTTCGGCCATGAAATCTGGACTGGAACACCAAAGGCGGAGGTGTATCCATATTCATTAAGGATATCCACACCTCCAGGCTAGTTGCTCAGCATAATGCAGCTGAGGTTATCCAAGTGCAACTAACTCTGGGCAAAACTGCAATCCAAATTGTAGCTTGCTACAGATTCCCCACCATGCCCCAGGATTCCCACTCCTCTTTTCTTGATGTACTGGAAAATATTAGAGTTCAACCAAACACCCTAATAATGGGTGATTTCAACTACCCCACCATTAACTGGGAAAACTACTCATGTTCCAACTCTTTCACTCAACGCTTTCTGGAATTCATAAACTCCAATACCCTAGGATCAACTTATCCACACCCCCACCAGGGGCAACAATATCCTAGATCTAGTCATTACCAACACGAGTGACCAATGTTCCATACCTAAAGTCAATGCCTCATTGGTTTGATCTGACCATAAGCTAATTACCCTAGATATCCACATCCTGCCCCCACCGCCCATTAAGGAAACCACAGTAAAACATTTCTCCAAAACCAACTTCATGCTTCTTAAGACAGAAGTGGTGAACTTCATGACATCCATGCAGATGGACAATACAGTTACGACTATTGAATCCTACACAATTGCACTTTATAAGCACTTACATGAATGCATGGATCGGGCTATCCCAAACAAAACCAAGATGCTATCCTCCAAAAAAAGGAAGCCAATCTGGTGGTCCCCTGCCATAAACAAACTGTACAACAGAAGGAAGAAACTGTTGCAAAAGAGAGTAAAATCCCATGAGTGGTGGAGCTCCCTGGTCAGCCTCAGTAAGAAGCTGCGATCCCATATAAAAATCCTCCAAAGCTAGTTACGAAAACAAAATTGCCACTGATTCTAAAGACAACCACAAAGCATTTTATAGCTATGTCAAGAATCTCAATGGCAACACTCAGATCTGCTCTGAGTTACAGTACAATGGCACTAAATATACAGACCCAACTGATATTGCCAACATTCTGGCAGATAGGTTCAGTGCTAACTTTACCCCCCCTCTCACCCTCTAAAGAGCCCATCTCTATACCGGAAGAATGCAAAGTTCCTGTAATCATGGCTGCACAGGTAAAAATGCACTCTCCAAAGCCAAGAACACAACATCCATGGGAACAGACAACATCCCAGGCTGCGTTCTATATGAACTACAGAACAAACTGGCACCCACCTAAGTACCATGTTCAATCATAGCCTCACCTCAGGCTTTGTGCCTGCTGAATGGTGCACAGTGATGGTTATCCCACTCCACAAGGAGGGAGCCATTACGGATCCCGGGAACTACCACCCCATTAGCCTGACAAGCCTGGTCTGTAAGGCCATGGAACGTATCATCATGGAACTTATAAATAAAGACATTGATAATCTCCAAACTCTGGACACCACCCAGTTCAGGTTTGTAAAAGCAGATCATGTCTCCTAAACCTGATAGACTTCTTTGAAGCATTCACCAAAGCTGTAGACGAGGGTAAGGTGGTTCACACAGCCTGTCTAGATCTTGCCAAGGCTTCAACACCATCCCCCACTCTGGAATTATAGATAAACTCACTAAACTGGTTATACATCCCTATGTCACAAGATGGGTTGCCAACTGGGTCACTGACAGAACCCACACTGTGAAAGTATCAGACTCCAAATCTGACTTCAGACCAGTGACCAGTGGAGTACCACAGGGTTCAGTCCTGGGTCATCTCCTGTTTGGTATCTACTTTTCTGAAGTACAGGTTAACACAGAAGGTCTTTGGCTAATGAAGTTCACAGATTAATGCAAACTAGGAGCCATAATCGAAACTCCTAACGATGTGGACATCCTACAAAAGGGCCTCACTGAGACAGATGCCTGGTGTCAAAGCCATGGCCTCAAGCTCAATGCCAAAAAGTGCACTGTCATCCCCTTTGGTAAAAACTCTGTACCCATGAACTACAACATAGGCGGTAGTATACTTAACACAGAAAGAGACCTTGGGACACAGGTGGACAGCAGTCTCTCCTTTGATAATCACATCACCACAGTAGTCAGGAAATCCTTCTACATGGCACACCTCATCATGAAAGGTTTCTCATCCAGAAAAAAAGAGGTCATTGTTCCCCTCTACTCATCACTCATTAGACCCATTATAGAGTACATCGCCCCTTTTGGTATGTACCTCACAAGACATCTACAACAACTGGAATGGCTGCAGAAATACCTCACAAAGAGGATTACTGGCCTCAAACAGATGCCCTATGCAGACCGTCTCAAAAACTCCAGCTTTACTCCGTCGCATATCGCCTACTCAGAGGTGATCTCTGCCTAACATACAAAGCTATGTCAAACCGAGAGCTGTTGGACATGCTCCACTTAAAGAAGTCCCAATCCCTCCGAGCTACACGCTCTAGGGACCTAAACCTTGTCACCACAATAAACACAACATGTCGGAGGGATAGATTCCTGTCCCAGAGACTCCCCATACTCTGGAATAAACTACCTATCTATATCAAACAAAGCTCCTCGTTAGTACTCTTCAAGAAAAATCTTGATGATTGGATGGGAAATAGGAAATTCACCCCGGGGATCACTTCTGTGGCTCTACTCGACAGTGGCACAGGAAAATTATTTTCTTGGGTGGCAAAAGCCAGGGTACCTCTTGGGCTGGGCTTGTATAGGCCCTAGAGCCGATAGCCTAGTACCTAGCTATAAACCTATGAACCTTTAAACACATAACCAATGTGCCACAAGCCCACAAGTAGAGCAGTGCTGTTGCCACAGATGCATGCACATCTTAACATAAATAGCATGTATACTTCAAGAATGTTGGATGCTTCTCATATATTATCATAATCAGTGACATACATCATAACAAATGTCAGTCTGATTCTATGCTATAAAATACACATTCTATAATTTATATTGAAAAATGGAAGATACACATCAGCATATTAAAATGAAGCATTATGCAGCCATGGCTACATATCTCCAGAATAAACAGCATACATTCAAAGGCATCCTAATGTTATCTCTGTCAGATTGAATATCAAATACTACTGTATTACTAAACATCAAAGAGTATCTGTAAATCAGTTAGTAAAGCTATGACTTACAGAAATCCCAGTAAGTCATCTATTTCCATAACCATATGACAAACATTACAGGTTATTCTAAAATAACTATAGATATGCTTTATTTCCATCTGTATCTGCATTTCACCAGGGGTGGTTCCTTTTTACCCATACAACTGCATATGGTGAAAATCTCCTTGTTACTGATGGACATTTACCCATATGTATGCATATTGCGTTCTTCTTCTCCTCCCCCTTTATGTAACAGACACATTGTAATGCAGACAATTTCCAAAATATATGCGTGAAAACATGTTTCAGTTGATTTATACAGAATAATGATAACATAGCTTTTAAGTATAATTTGTTCCATTCATAATTAATGAGGTTTATTTGCATTCAGTGTTTTGGAATCCCATTTGCAAACATCCAAGTATGTTTTCAAATCTCGGCGCATTAGCCACTTGCTCAGCATACGTGTGAGGAACTCAGTGCAACTACTCAATAGGTATCATTAAATTGGGAGATCTGTAAACGTGCCCAGTGCCCTCCAATAGTCTGCTACCATCCTGTATGTGCTTACTTTAAAATGTAATAATAATACATTAACTGCTCATCCCATTGCTGCCTGCAAACTGAATGGGACCTCAGTTATCATCTGTTGGAAGGCATTTTCCCACAACTTTCAACAACAGTAGTAAGAATGTTGATCAAGAAAAGTGTTTGGATGTTAAACTGGACAGAGAAGACTACCCAGATGCTCACTGTCTGTGTTAGATATGAACAGAGAATGTGAACATGAATTCTAGGTTTATCAGCAACTCTACTGGGTCAATGTGCACATCATCCTGGACTGTTGGTTATGACTGTAATGCCCCTTAGCTTAAATAGTTAAGCAACCTAGCAAAGTAACTGTTGTTATCCTATGTGTGGATCAAATCCCAATCATTAGCGGACCGGAGTTCCGCTGTGGCGACCCCTAGCCGGGAAAAGCCGAAAGACACAACATTGTTGTTGATTCATGTAATATTACACATCACATATTGCAGACCTATGTTTGTTAACTTATACAGTACAGATTTTTACATATCTAGTGTAGCTATGGTTCATTGATGCATATAGCACTTAGGCCATGGAAGAGTATGTACTTCATAATTCACAAAGCTTCTATAAACATCATACAGTATACTTCTGTATATCTGAATGCTGATTAGTACATATATTAGTAAGCTCTACATTACAGAAATCAAAAAATATTTTATAAACCATATTTGCTGTAATCACTTCCATGAATGTAAGACCAATCCAAGTCAGCATGGCTAAACAATGTTTGAGCCTTGTAAATAAAATATAAGTACAAGTTGTGTGGTTCTGCAATCCCCATATTCTGTTATGGCTGTAGGTTTACAAATGTGGAGACCTGTGATATTAAATCTTGTGGTGGTGCACTAATGCCATGAATGGATTTTTCCTTTTCAGCATTTTCTTCTAATGTTTTGGTTTGCAAACTCTGACAGTTAAACTCAGTGTGCTGATACATGCTGGTGTTATAAGCTGATAGATGTGTATTTTGTCATTATTCCATAGAGCTGTATAACAGCAAAGGAAGTGTGATGTCCATTAGTTCAAATGTGCTAGAAATAGGTGAATATAAATATTTTATGAATGTTTGTGTGTTCAAATCTCAGTGTAGCCTATTTTGGAAGACATCTTGGCAGATCAACATTTCCTATTGGGCAACACATGAGAGATCTGTACTTGGTTAAGTTATGCTGTACAGGGTTTTACACATTTAGCATGGGTATGGTGTAATGACACCTATAGTGCTTAGGCTGTGGATGACTATGCATAACATCATACTTCTGTTAATAATGATTTGTGTAAATGATGGGCAATACATACATATGTTACCTGTACAGCTTGAATTATACATTATCTCATAATCCATTACTTCTTTTCTTTGACCACCCTCCTACTTAAATTACATGTATATGTTTTAAATCCCACAGTCGGACAGTAATTCCTTTAATGTCTATTCATGTGTTTCCAGTGCAGGCAAATGTTTTATTTTGAACTATGATAGCTAAAACTCTGAAGTGTTAGAGTTGCGAATTATTGCTGTGAGCAATGTGATGAGATGCAGTCACGACTGCATAGTTATATTGTTCACATGCACAGCACATGGAAACACTTTTGGTTTTCTTTTACTTGTTATATAAGATACACACACAATTTCACATTTTATTATGTGTAACTCTTCCCTCCATATTCATAGTTGTAAGTTGTTTAACATTGATCAATTAATACAATCACAGCCAAGACTGAGTAGGTAAGCAAGTTGCGTTCTGGTTTTTAGTGTGAACATAGATAATGGTTGTAGGTTTGAGTCTTATTTCTTCCTGATTGCCTGCATAACTTTTCATGTGTGCACAATACTGAGAAAGACACAGCGATAACTGAATGTGCAAAATGTGATGTATTTCATGACAAGGGGAGATGACATGCAATACTCACTGTTCTGATGTTGTTTATATAAGCAATTATATACTGACTTGCTGCAATCCAGTTTTCTTGTTTACAAGTGATGAAGACCATGCCTGAAATTGTGCATAAAGCATATGCACAGGCTTGAGTAACAGCCAGTGGAGAGTGGTATGTGTTAGCTTCCACTTTTATTTCTCCATAAATACTCTTAACTTAGTTAAACCATAGGTTTAAATGTGTATTCTTAAGCCATTCAACCTTGCTAATTTCTATGTCAGACTTCCCATAATGCATCTGTAAGGCAACTATAATACTCATTTATTTATTGTGAATAACATTAATGTGTGCATAAATTTTAAGTTGAATGTTGTCTTAGTAGTTATCAAAAGGATTTTTTGGATAACTTGAATTTCTGTGGTGTTTGCTGACAAACTAAATGAAAGACATCTGTGTTTAACTGTCATATTGATTTGTGACTTGACTGTATCAGATATAAGTTGTTTACAATGTTAAGAGTTTCTTGTAAATGTGTATGTGTGAAGTGGTTCTCAGTGAGTGCTATGTTATGCATAGCCTGCTTATTCTGTTATTGAATGTGTGTCTGGTGTCTCAATAGTCTTAGTGCTATTGGCAGATGTTTATTGATATGTACTATAGATCAGTGTGTGTATGTACCTTTAAAAAGCTATCCAAGGGCTTGCACAAGTGTATAAATACTAAGCATGTGCAAGTCTGACTGCCATTTTGTAGTAAGCTATTGACATGTAAGCATGTATGCATGAAAGGTCTGTCTGTTAATTAGTTCATTTATATTTTATGATGCTGCTATCCATCTTGATGTGTTTCTCTGTATTAAAGCATCTAAATGAAATACCCCACCTACTTGTCATCTATGTTAGACGAGTAACTTAGTGTCAGAAGCAGCACATCTAAAGGGACATGAGGTTAGAAGAAAAATGGCCAGAACAGCAGACATTATTGAGTACAAAAAAACTAAACTAACTAGAGACATTAATGATTATGAAGCATGGCGCACTTTCGTGCCCCAGACCAATCGGACATCAGAGTGTGAGTTTTAAAAAGACTGCCTCTACTTCATTCACGTCTTCAGAGGGAGCCAGCCACTATGGTACAGACGACAACGAGGAGTTCCCAGATTTACCTCAACCACAAAGGCCAGAGTAGTATCGTTGGACTTTTCGAGACCAAGGGGAGCAACACCAACAACGGCAAGGTCAGAAATGGAATTGGAATGGGGGAAATAATGGTTACAACACAGATGTGGGACAAATAATGGACTACAAACAAGGGTGCAGGACAATATTATAACAAGAGATTCAGATGTTAAGGTATGTGCTGAATCTAATCTAGAGTTGAACCTTTATCAATGTAGTTTAACAGAAGAACAGATAACTGTACTGAATCTTGGACTGAAGTTTGCGTGCACAGTAATACCAAGAGGCCATGTATTAAAACAGGAAATGTTCAAGTTCATTCATAAATTATTTGAGTTATAATTTTTCTATGCATTTAAATAAGGGTAATGTATGTGATAATGATGTATCATTATTTATCAGTGATTCAGATGTCAGTTTTTTTTCATGCTGTGAAGATGAGGGGGAATTTTTGAATAATGAAAGAGATAGTGAGGTGGAAACATTGAATGCATATTGTAAGATAGATGTATCCACCATTCCAACTGTAGGTAAATATATTCCCCCTTTTGACAATACACATATATCCCACTTTAGTTCAATGATAGGATTCGTGGAGGGAAAGTATTTGTGATAAAGCATTAAGAGATAAACAAAATAATTTGGCTTTAAAAGAATGGCAAGCATTAAAATTATTATGAAATAGGAAAGATTTAGTAATAAAACCATCGGACAAGGGAAATAAGATAGTCATTATGAATGTACTTCAGTATTATAAGATGTGTATGGAACATTTGGAGAACACTAAGGTGTATGTAAAATATGATAAGAAAGAATATGAACAAGCAATGCTTAATTGTAAAAATTTTGGATAGGAGTGTAAGGTTAGGTGATTTCACAGAGATGTAAAAGATAAATTGTTCAATAGGAATAGTGAGAAAGCTGTTTTTGTTTGTTTTCCTAAAGTCCATAAACGTTTAGAGAACCCCCCGGGAGACCTATAATATCAGCTTGCAAATACTTCTTGCATAACATTGGTTTGGTGTTACACAAAATTTTAATGCCCTATGTACAAAAATCACCAGCATATATACAGGACAGTTTTGATTTTCTGACAAAAATTTCTCCCATAATTTGGGATAGGAAGAAATATTGGTTAATCCTGGATGTTAAAAGTTTATATACAAGCATTAAGCATAAAGACAGAATAAGGACAGAATAGAAGCTATTAAATATTTTTTAGGTGATAGTCCCTTTTCTAATTTCATCTCAGATATGGTTGATTTTTGTTTGAAAAAATGACTATTTTTATTTTAATAATGTATTATACAGGCAAAAACATGTCCAACCCAGAATTAATGGACATGCTCTACCACAAGAAATCCATATCCATCAGAACTACACGCTCCAGTGACTTAAACCTCAGCACAGAAATAAATAGAACATGCTAGAGGGACAGATTCATATCCCAGAGGCTCCCCTCACTCTAGAACAAAATCCCAATCCATGTCAGACAGAGCCCCTCAATGACCCTCTTCAAGAAGAATCTTGACATTTGGATGGGAGATCGTAAATTTACCCCTGGGATCACTTCTGTGTCACTGCTAGACAGAGGCATGGTAAACTAACCTTAAATGGGCTATCTTCTGAGACCTACTATACAGAGGCACAGTCAACTAATCTAAGAAGGGTTGCGAAAGCCAAACACACTCTGGCTATGCTTGTAAATACCCTAGGGCAGATAGCCTAGTATCAACCTATGAACCTATGAACCTATATATAACATTTGTGCAGATTTATTGAAAGTCTGTTTGAAGCTCTCCACAACCTAAACTAAAGAAGTCAACCTTCTTGTAATGCCTCTTCCCAAGTTTTTTTTCCAGGTTGCCTTCTAAAACAGTTGCTAAACTGTAATGGATGCAGCTTTGTAGAACCCTTAGCTTGGGGAGAATGAGAGAGACATACAGACAGCTGGGCTGTGGAGCCTTGCAATGGCTATAAATGGTAAAGACCTGATTTAGGCAGTCTCGGATACAATGAGTTGCAGTAATACAGGCAGGAAATAACAGAGACCCTTACATAGAATTATGTCCTTAATGAGGCCAACATTCCTATGAAGAAAGCACTGAGAGATAAAAACAGTTGAAACAGGTTCTTCAGTTAGTTATCAAAAGGTACACCGGAATTCCATACTCTTGACACAAATTATAGCATGATACACCCTGATTCAAATTTGGAGCATTTGAGTTCTGAAGATTGGTATTCATTACAATGGCAAATGCAGGGGGTGTTGAGCTTAAGTCATCCAGTGATACATGCAGTCTATGTCATCTATTAAGGAATGTATGTTGACATACTGTCAAGTCTTGGGTAAGAGAGTTACAACTATATGTCACTGGTGTGGTAATATTTGCACAGTCGCCTGTTAGGAATGAGTTGAAATGTACTCTCTAGCAGATTAGTGAGATGCCAGCTATGCTCAATCCTTTTTTTGACCCACCTTAGCCTGGGGGATTTGACTTTGCAAAATATCTTAGCAATCCGGTGTATTCTGAAGTAAGAGAATTTGTGAATAAGTACAGTCTGTTATTGCATGCATATCATTGATATAGGCCAGATTACAGCATACTCAGAGCTCTCCGTATTACAACTGATCATAGGCAAAGCTTAATGACAAGAGTCTTATTCATAGACCTAAAAGAATAAAAATTTGGTAAATAATTGATCATTCTGAAGAATGCTTTATTTTCTTAGATTTGGTGAGGGACCACTTGCTTGTTTTATAAACTGTCTACAAAACAGACCAGTCAAGGTTCAGTTAGGTAACATTTATAAATAAGCATTGCCACCATTGTTATTTTATTTATTTATTTATTTATTTATTTATTTATTTTATATTTGTTGACCAGGGTAGTCCGACTGGATACTTGTCCATTTTCAGCGGAGGCCTGGGGAGAAAAAAAATCCATCCATACATACAGAAAAACTGTTACATTAAACAGGTTAAAGCACTGTTACAGATACAATACATAGGATAAAAGTCATTTATTCTGTCATATATAAATCTGATTTGTTATAGAGTGACAATTAGGAAGCAATGTAGGGGTGGCCAAAAGACCTCTTTAGCACATTTATATTGTCAGAGTTAGTCAGGATTAGATCAAGGACATAGCCATTGCCTTTTAAAGTACTGTTTTAGATTTTTTTTAATTGGGTTAGAACAGGTTCTGAAGTAAGCTCAGCAGGAAGTGAGTTCCATATTTTGCCAACAGAGTTGGCATATAGAGAGTCTCCAGATGAGTTGTTACTTTTGAGGGTTTGGACTAGTAAATCGTTGGGTGAGTGAAGTGTCTTGAAGTTGCTGTAAGGGGTGATAATTTTTGTAAGTATGGGTATGTTTTCAGGTTGGTAGATAATTTTATGTGCTACTATTAGCTGATGGTACTGAAGTTGGATAAGCAATTCTAGCCACCCTAGAGTTTTTAGGTTCAGACAGTGGTGTGTTCTGTATGCTGCTCCAATGGTAAATCTAGCAATATGATTAAAGCAGCTAGAGAGTTTATTAAGGTCAGACTTACACCAAGTTTGTGAAGAGAGGGGATGCATAAAGGAGAGTGGAAAGTAGATGTGTACTGGCAATTACCGTCCTAGCTAATGGAGTGAGGAAAGGTTTGATCTTTTATAGTGAGCCAAGTTTTTTATTAACTTTTTTAATAGTTTGATTAATATGCATATCAAACTTGAGGTTATTATCAACTGTTACACCTAAGAGTTTGGTACAGGGATCTGGGACAATGACAGTGCCATTGTTAGATTTTATAGTAAAGGTTGGAGCGGAGACTTTTCGAGTGGGGGAAAAAAGCAGTAGCTTCATTTTGTTAGGATTTAATAGGAGACATCAATTACAGAGCCAATTTTCGACAGTATTAAAAACATTTTGGGATAGAGTCTGCAGACTTAAAGGGGAGATCGCAGAGCAAATCAAAGTGGAGTCAGCCACATATTGAATGCAGATGGCTGTTGGGATCGCTGTGTACAGGTCATTAATAAAGATAGAAAATAATAGGGGTCCTAATATGGAGCCCTGAGGGACCACAAGGGTGATAGATAGAAGGGAAGGTAGATTGTTCTGCCATAGTACAGCCTGTTATCTACCACTCAGATAAGATTTGAACCCTTGGATGGCCTGGACATCTAGGGGAATAGTTTTAAGTGTGTGTGTGATAATTGGTGGTTGACCATGTCAAAGGCTTTGGAGAGATCAAGAAAGAGGGCAGAAGAAAGCTTATTGTTGTTTCAGTTTTGATTAATAACATTGGATAAAGAGAAGAGGGCCATGGTTGTACTGTGCAATGGTCTGAAACCATGCTGTGAGTTATCCAGGAGATTGTGCTGAAAGAGATGGCTCAGGAGTTGTTTATGGATGTACTTCTCCATAATTTTAGCCATGGGTGACAAAATAGCTATAGGTCTGTAATTCGACAGTTCAGTGGAACTGCCCCCTTTGTGGAGTGGAATAACATGGGATGTCTTCCAGATGGAGTGGACAGTGGCTTCTGATATAGTTCTATTGATCAGGATAGAGATTGGGTATGCTCTGGTATCCAGAGCTTTTTGTAGATACTCACCTGGGAGGAGATCTGCTGTAAGGGTGGTAGGTTTTAGTTTCTGGATTAGGGCATGGATAACTGATGTGGAAACTGGTTGAAAGTTAAAGGGGAGTTGAGAACTAGGTGCGGCGGCATTAACACTTGGGCAACTAGGCGATAGTTGGTTAGCTAGTGACTGGATAGTTTCTGTGAAGAAACTATTAAAGGAATTGGCAACGTCTTCCGAAGGTTTTTGGATGGTAGCCGAGGGGGGTAGGAGTTGTGCATTGCCCTGGGTGAATAAGTTTATTTATGCCTGCCCAAAACTTTTGAAGATTATTTTGATGCTTCTGTTGTAAATGGCAGTAAAAGTTTGTTTTTTTTTATCTAGGGGGGTAGATTTTTTAGTATTGTTCCTTAGCTGTCTAAATCTAAGTTGATCTAAGGGGGAATTTGTGGTATGCCAAGGGGTCCAAGCTTTGTTTCTAAGTAAAATCATTTGCCTGGTTTCTTTTGAAAGCCATGGAGCAACTTTTGCTTTAGTTCTTATAGAACGTGCAGGTGCATGGGTATCAAGGATGGCTGAGAATTTGGTGTTGAAATATAATACCGCTTCTTCAAGTGGTAAATGTTTTAGGACTGCCCATTTACATGCTTTGAGTTCATTTTGGAAATTAGTGGGGTTAAAAGTTTTTGTTGTTTCTAATTGTTTTGTAAGTAGGTTGGTGGGGGATGTCAGTCTTATGCCTGATTATATAGGTAAGAAAATGGTCAATTATGTCTTCAGGTCAGGTCGTGGGAACCGGGCGGGCGTCGGGATCCATCCCGGGAGGGTAGCCCAGTGGCACTACCACCGACAGCCTCCGGGGGGGGGGTGGGCATGTTGGGATGAGTATTAATGAGTATCCAATCTAGGATACTATCTTTGTTGTTAGGTTTACTGATTCTAGTAGGGGAGAATATGATCTGAGTAAATCTGTATAGATTTTCATGGATGGTCAGAGATTCTGAGGAACAAATATTCCAGTCGATGTTGAAATCTCCTAGAACAATGGTTTCTTGAGGGTAGTTACTACACAGCCAAGAGAGGATATCTTCTAGGGTGTTTGCGTTATTACCTGGGGTAATGTAGACACAGGCTATGTTAACACCTTTGTTTTTATTAATTTGAAGCTTGGTAATGAGAATTTCAGTATTATCAACACAGGGTGGTTGTGTGGAATCAGAGGTCAAATCTAAAGTAGTTTTGTATAGTACAACTACCCCTCCTCCCTTCCTAGGGTTACTGTCTAACCTTAGTATGTTATAACCTGGCGGCAAAACCTCATTATCTGCCATCAATGGTTTTAGCCAGGTTTCATTAACACACGAAAGAAAGCCAACACAGTAACCAAACCTGATGTGCTGAAGTTGAATCACTGCTCGTACGACAAGGATGTTAAAAATAGATTTATTCTTTACACGATCACGACACAATAGTGACTGGTTTAGCGCTTTCAACTGTATCACAGTCTTCCTCAGAACATTTAAAAACTACTACATCCTCCTATTTATACTCATCCACTAATTAATTAAGTACATAATTGTTTAAAAAAACGCCAAAAAACTTAAAGGTATATATCATTGCATAACAATGTAAATGCATATAGTGGAGACACCTCCACAGACAAATAAATAGCTGAAAACATTCTTATTTACAAAAATGAGGTTCCATGATGTATATCCATGCTAAACTATACATGTAAAAACATTCTTATAAAACTGTACATATAACAAATATATATAAAAAATGTATATAAAAATGCAAAAATATTTGTATGAAAATATATATATATGTACACACACATGTATGCTGATGCATAAATAACTTCCTATAGTGCGTTAATATATGGTATGTAAAGTAAACTGAATGAATATATAACTGAGCTATACTAAAAAAGCACATCTATATATACTATAAAGTTATATACTGTTGTCATCATCATATATCAATGTATAGTTAATAATTGAACTACTATTATAAGGATTCAAAAAGCAGTTGCATCTTACATCTAACCTATGCAAGGGCTAAAAAAGGTTTAATACTTATGAATTCATTTAAGCCGGGTGTTCTGGTGGAATCAGTTAAGATTTGCCAGCTACTTTCATATTGTGCCAGCTGCATTTTCCAATTCCCTCCATGTGGTACACATGTCACCTGATCAATTATAGAAAACAAGAAACTATGGTCATTCCCTTTGTCTAAGATGTGTCTATACAATGCATTTTTAGTATCACATTTTCGTATTTTATATTGATGTTCGTATATATGCTTTTTTAACTGTCTTTCTGTCTTTCCTATGTAATGTGCATTGCATTTGTTACATGTCGCTATATATACCACCTGTTTCGTGTTACAATTACCCGTCTTACATTTCATGGTAGTATGACTAATATCATCTAACTTGATAACCTTAGCTTGGTTTATATATTTACACTGTTGGCATCTTCCACATTTGGATGTACCCTTAAATATATCACTTGTGTCCATTTTGTAGCTAGCTCTTTCCAATATATTTTTCATGTTTGGGGCTGTCTTAAAAACACATTTGGGATATGCTCCTAATGTTTGTTCTACATCCATTGTGGTAATTACTTTCCAATGCCTTTCTAAGATTTCTCTAATTATACATGTATTAGGTGTGTATGTAAGTATGCATACCCTTCCACTATATTCGTTCTCCAAAGACGGCAGTTTATCCATTTTGTAACACCCTAACAGTGGTGGGTACTTGATTCCCCATTCATTTTGCACATAATTGATGACATCATGAACCATACTTTCAGGATATGCCCTACTTAGGAATAACCCTTTGATCACTTTGAGCTCAGTTTCCATAATGTCCTTTGTGGATGACATCCTCGCTGCTCGAATGCATTGCCCTTTGATCACATTTTTGAATACATAAGGGGGATGATTACTACTATAGTGGATATAATCATTCGAGAATGTGGGTTTTCTATAAACTCTAGATATGAAACCTTGCTCATCATGACTCAATAAAACATCCAAATATGTGATTTCCATATGACTGAAGTTGTATGTAAATTTCAAAAAATCTACAGTGTTATTCAGAAATTCCATAAATTTGTGCAATCTATCCACCGATGCATTCCATAATATAAAGATGTCATCCAAATACCCAGCATAATATGCTATATCTGGGAAATATTCGCTCTTAAACACATGTTCCGACTCCCATTCCAGCATGACTAAGTCCGTGAAAATGGGAGCACATGCTGCTCCCATTGCCACTCCCTTTGTCTGTCTGAAATATTCCCCTTGAAATAGTATGTAATTGTGATCAAGTACCAGTGACATCATATCACATATCAAACAGATTTTGTCCCAAGAATAATCTGTATACTTTCTCAAACTGTTCTCAAAAAATTCCAAGCCTGTAATGGTAAAGTGTTTAATGAGGAATGTATGATGGAACATTTGTTAGGGGATAGTCATGATTTTTTTGAAGTAGATGTAGGAAATTTTAAGGAGAAAAGTTTGAATACAGAATGTATATACACATCTTTGAAGGAATTAATTTATGATTTTGGTAAAAAACTTGTTGCCTATAAGAATACAAAAATAGATTGCAATTATTTATCAAAATGTCTTAAATTAAAAATAGTACCTAAAGGTTTAAGATTTTTTAAGTTACCATTAGGTATAGCATATACATCAGATACAGTCAAAGATTTCAATGAATTATTTGATGGATTTGGATATGCTTTTATAAAATTGTTAATTAAATATCAGGATGAAAAACTTATTAAACTAGCAGATGAATTAGAAAGTATGAATAACATCATCATTAAACATAAGGATTATGAATATTGGAAGGAGTTATATATGAAACAATAAACTAATGCTGATAATAAAATATACACTATAGTGGAAAGGAAAAATAGGAAAATGACACGTGATTTGGATATATATAAGAATAATAGAGCATATGTTTGGCCTAATAATAGGGCTCTTGAGGACTTTAAGAGGAACCAGTTCAAGAGAAAACAATCCAAGAGTTCTTTTAGGGATGAAAATTTTCAGGGAGGGAGATTTTATCCAGCACGAAATGCCCACAAACAATGGTACAGGACGTAAGCATATATGCAGAAGAACAGTCATGTATTCCCTTGACCAGTGTAGTCCTTAAGTCTCACAACAAGTTTGAATTTACACATTCATTCCATTCAAGTAGTATTGAGAAGAAAAATAATGAGGGGTTGAGTGGATTGGATAATAATTCAGTCACACAAAGACCAAAATTAATTACACATGATGGTTTTAAAGTGTTTATTTATACAGAGATAGAGATTGACACTGCCTGTGCCAAACTTTTAAGCAAAGGAATGAAGTTCATACCTATGGTTGGATGGAATTTAGTGGATAATATCAAGGAAATCAAAATGTATTGTAGAAAGCTTAATTTAGCTTTACAATTTGACAAAAATAAAGATAAAGAAACAAGAATAAAAGGGATAGCGGGCACAGATCTTATTAGGAAGAGCACATATATACCTATTCCCAATCCACATGTGCATAATTTTGAACAATTAGTTTGTAATGACATTTATTGGACACATAATAAGTTGAGAAAAAATGGGAATAACGTTAATGATAATCTTTCATCTTTTGAAAGAAAAAGTCTATCCAAAATTATGTGTAATAAAGATATAAGAATAATGAAACCCGATAAAGGAGGTGGGGCTGTGATTTTTTATACAGATGAATACAATCAGGGTATACATAACCTCCTACATGATTCGGGTAATTATGAAAACATTTCTATAAATCAAATTAATATAGGGCACAAGAGAATAGACTTAAGTATAGAAGAATATCTCATTGACAACAGGATATCCAACGATACATATTCATTTTTAAAAACTGATTATCCGGTGTTGGCAAAGATGGTAGGAATTCCCAAGGTACACAAATCTATAGATTATCCACCTTTCCGGCCAATAGTTTCAGGATCCAGGTCTAAAACATTTAATATTGGTAAATTGATTGATAGATGGTTAAAGAATATTTACAATAAGATTCCGCATATAATGAAGGACTCATGGAGATTCTTAGGTGAACTAACTGAGGATAAATGGAGTCCAAATTTAATATATCTCACAGTGGATGTTATTGACCTATTTTCCAGTATTCCGAAACAGGCAGGCTTGGAATTTTTTGAGAACAGTTTGAGAAAGTATACAGATTATTCTTGGGACAAAATCTGTTTGATATGTGATATGATGTCACTGGTACTTGATCACAATTACATACTATTTCAAGGGGAATATTTCAGACAGACAAAGGGAGTGGCAATGGGAGCAGCATGTGCTCTCATTTTCGCGAACTTAGTCATGCTGGAATGGGAGTTGGAACATGTGTTTAAGAGCGAATATTTCCCAGATATAGCATATTATGCTAGGTATTTGGATGACATCTTTACATTATGGAATGCATCGGTGGATAGATTGCACAAATTTATGGAATTTCTGAATAACACTGTAGATTTTTTGAAATTTACATACAACTTCAGTCATATGGAAATCCCATATTTGGATGTTTTATTGAGTCATGATGAGCAAGGTTTCATATCTAGAGTTTATAGAAAACCCACATTCTCGAATGATTATATCCACTATAGTAATAATCATCCCCCTTATGTATTCAAAAATGTGATCAAAGGGCAATGCATTTGAGCAGCGAGGATGTCATCCACAAAGGACATTATGGAAACTGAGCTCAAAGTGATCAAAGGGTTATTCCTAAGTAGGGCATATCCTGAAAGTATGGTTCACAATGTCATCAATTATGTGCAAAATGAATGGGGAATCAAGTACCCACCACTGTTGGGGTGTTACAAAATGGATAAACTGCCGTCTTTGGAGAACGAATATAGTGGAAGGGTATGCATACTTACATACACACCTAATACATGTATAATTAGAGAAATCTTAGAAAGGCATTGGAAAGTAATTACCACAATGGATGTAGAACAAACATTAGGAGCATATCCCAAATGTGTTTTTAAGACAGCCCCAAACATGAAAAATATATTGGAAAGAGCTAGCTACAAAATGGACACAAGTGATATATTTAAGGGTACATCCAAATGTGGAAGATGCCAACAGTGTAAATATATAAACCAAGCTAAGGTTATCAAGTTGGATGATATTAGTCATACTACCATGAAATGTAAGACGGGTAATTGTAACACGAAACAGGTGGTATATATAGCGACATGTAACAAATGCAATGCACATTACATAGAAAAGACAGAAAGACAGTTAAAAAAGCGTATATACGAACATCAATATAAAATACGAAAATGTGATACTAAAAATGCATTGTATAGACACATCTTAGACAAAGGGAATGACCATAGTTTCTTGTTTTCTATAATTGATCAGGTGACATGTGTACCACATGGAGGGAATTGGAAAATGCAGCTGGCACAATATGAAAGTAGGTGGCAAATCTTAACTGATTCCACCAGAACACCCGGCTTAAATGAATTCATAAGTATTAAACCTTTTTTAGCCCTTGCATAGGTTAGATGTAAGATGCAACTGCTTTTTGAATCCTTATAATAGTAGTTCAATTATTAACTATACATTGATATATGATGATGACAACAGTATATAACTTTATAGTATATATAGATGTGCTTTTTTAGTATAGCTCAGTTATATATTCATTCAGTTTACTTTACATACCATATATTAACGCACTATAGGAAGTTATTTATGCATCAGCATACATGTGTGTGTACATATATATATATTTTCATACAAATATTTTTGCATTTTTATATACATTTTTTATATATATTTGTTATATGTACAGTTTTATAAGAATGTTTTTACATGTATAGTTTAGCATGGATATACATCATGGAACCTCATTTTTGTAAATAAGAATGTTTTCAGCTATTTATTTGTCTGTGGAGGTGTCTCCACTATATGCATTTACATTGTTATGCAATGATATATACCTTTAAGTTTTTTGGCGTTTTTTTAAACAATTATGTACTTAATTAATTAGTGGATGAGTATAAATAGGAGGATGTAGTAGTTTTTAAATGTTCTGAGGAAGACTGTGATACAGTTGAAAGCGCTAAACCAGTCACTATTGTGTCGTGATCGTGTAAAGAATAAATCTATTTTTAACATCCTTGTCGTACGAGCAGTGATTCAACTTCAGCACATCAGGTTTCATTAAGACAAAGTATATCTGGGGAATGTGTATCTAAGAATGCATGCAGGTGGTGGACCTTATTATTTAAGATTCTAATATTTAGGTGACTGACCAGGAGTGAGTTTGAATGTCTATTTAAAGTCCATAAATTAGTAGGAATAGTAGAATTGGGGCTAGGATTGACCAGTGAGGTTGGGATAGGGTTTGGATGAATCTCCCCATCCCTTGTGAGGTTGCCATGTAGTCTAATTGTGAGCTTCAGAAATTTATATATTAGTCTTAGGTAATTCTTGGTTTTGGGGTTGATATATCTGGATCTAATGGGTTGTTAGTATTTTGTATCCAAGGAGTTAGTCGTAAGGGGGATTATTAAGTGGTCTAATTTAATTGGTGTTATTGGAGTGATGGTTTGGCTTCTTGAGTAGTGGTAGCCTAGGTAGGATAGATTTCGTAGGTGGTGAGAAGATATGGAAATATCATCAAGGGTTGTTATTTAACATAAATGTTATATAACACAAATGTGCTCTAAGACCCATCCTTTATTCTCTACATATCATTTGCTTAACTTCAGATCTTAATCACCTTAATTCTTTAGGCTGATGATGTAGAGGTAGGCCTTTTTATAATTTGTGCATTTTAAATGCATTTATAATATAAGCAATACTATTTGCAAATAGCCAAACAGAGATCAAAGAAGTACTGCAACTGAAATTACCCTATGTAAAGAAATCAACATTATATTCTATTTTAAATATGTCGCTATCTGATTAGACCCAGCCCTTATTTTTCCTACCACACCAAAAGAAACACAGACTATCCAATATCTATTAAAATGATTCTGCAAACTGAGTAGATTCCTGCCTTCTGACAGCTCTAGGTCCATTATAAATATAGCTGGAAAACTACGTCTGAATATACCGTACCATCCAAAGTACTTTCCTCTACAAATTGCACTTATCTTCCCAAAACAGTATTAAATAAAGGCTGGAGATGTTTTACCCTAGCTGATACAGGACAGTATCATTATATTACCCTACAAATGTCAAGTGGATACCAGTGACTGAAAGAGCAGCACAAAGTATTATTTCGGCTCTTACATTCAAATTATTACATATTAATTATTTGCCCCATTCAGCATATAAATCCATGTTCAACACATTAATACATCTTACATTATCAAAGCTATGTCGGATGTACACAAATGAACACTATTTATATTGTCTGCTTCTGAATGTTGATTCTTTAAACCTGTTTCAGCTGTATGCAACTGTCCCCCATATCCATTCAAAATAATTCCCAGTTATTATTTTCTAAGTCTCAGTTATTTTCCCACATAAGAAGAGCTACAATGAGCAAATATTTAATGCAGAATAAATTTGCCTGTGCTCTGATCTATTAAAGTCTACTGTCACTTTGTAATTATTTTTATGGGTCCACTATGTAATCCCGAAACACTGAAATCCCAAATTTCAGTATTTCATAATTACATAGCCAAAAACAGTAAATCCTGATACCCCATAACCCCAAAATTTAAAATCCTGAATGTACACTACACATGCAAGAGTGGCCCCGGTGGTGCAGTGGTTACCGCTTTCACTTCACAGCAAGAGGTTCTCCAGTTCGATCCTTGGCTGGGGTGCCTTCTGTGCAGAGTCTGCATGTCCTCCCTCTGGTCGTGTGGGTTTCCTCCAGGTGCTCTTGTTTCCTCCCACATTCCAAAGATATGATGTAGGTGGATTGGACACTCTAAATTGGCCCTAGACATGAGTGTGTGCCTTCTGTGGAATTTTGGGCGCAGGGCTGGCAACTCGACACTGTAAAATTCCACTGCTCAATCATGAGGAGACGTGTGATCTGCTATGGCGACCCCTAGCCAGGAAAAAGCCAGAAGAAGAAGACACTGCACATACAGCACACACATACACAGAACTCCCCCCACAAACAGACATATAATCCTACACTGCACCCCCCACACCCCCTACTTAAATATACAAACTCCAAGATCACACAAAGGAAACTCACACCCACACATTTTACAGTCCCTCACACACACACACACACACACACACACACACACACACACACACACACACACACACACATCACAGTCACAACACACACTGACACACACTAAAGCCCCTAACCAACTCACTTATACATACATACTTACCTAAACTTCCACCCATCCATTCACACACAGCACCACCAGAAGCACTAATTCAACATCTCCGAGCTTCATGATTTTGAATTTCACGCTTCTGGGGTTTTGTGATTTTGGGATTCAGGTATATAATTTCGAAATACTGAAATTCGGGATTTCAGTATTTCGCAATTATATAGTGGATCCATTTTTACAGACCTGTTTCTGAAGATGTAAAAATGTATTTTCGTTTTACTGATTATGATTTTGCAAATAATGTGTGTCAAAATTTAATAGCAACAAATTTAATCATAATAATTTTCACACAGTTAATAGACTACTGTAAACATCAATGTTTGTTTCTTTCAGCTTTTCCCAGTTAGGGGTCGCCACAGCGGAACTCCAGTCCTCTAATGATTGGCAGTAGATTTTTACATGCTGGCTTACCGGGCCTAATGCACAACCTTCAATGAAGGAACGCCCATTCATGTTTGTCGACACACAGAAGATGCTCTAACTGAGAATCGAATGGGCAATGTCTAACTGTGAGGCGACAACACTACCGCAGCACCAACACCATAAACATCAATAATTATGTATATTTATTATTAGTCAGCAATTACTTTTGTGTTGATTATATGGATCTACTTCAGAAGGTCGACATTTTGGAACATCAACCTCCTAAATATCTCGATGAAATGGTCAACATTCTGAAATGCCGAAAAATTATAAAATATCAAGCACTTTGTTTTTGTAGAGGGACAAGCCCTCTGCACCTCCCACACCCCATGCTAATTATATATACCAACTCCAGGATTGCACTTCAGTGGGCAAAAAGGCAAATTCCCAGATCCCCACTGTTCTGCAATCTCAGTGGAAACAGTGTTTCTGCACTAATTTGCTGTCAACATTTCAAAATGTTATCCATTTTGGCTAGATCTTTAAAAAATGAACTTTCTGAAATGTCAGTCATTTATAGAGGATCCATATATACATGTTTAAAAATGTGCTTTACTTTCATGGACTGATCTGAGGCTACAGAAGTTCTTTGGACCAATTAACTTACATGATAATCAAATAAATATATTCATTAAATACATAAATAGCATCTGAGTAGATCATATAGCAAAATAAGAAGATACAATGAAGCATTATTAAATATTTATTACATTTATTAGATATTATAATAGTGCAATATTGGGGTGTATCACAATTTGAATTATGTCCAGAGTAACAGAGATCATACTTCTACTGTGCAGAGCATTAGCATAACCATGTCATCATTGTTCTGTCCATGTGCAGAGATACTTCCTTAAAATAGAGCTTAGTCTAGTTAGGAATGTGTACAGGACTGTAGCAAGAAAGGCAAAGTGCAAGGGGAGACAACAGATATGGGAAAAGGTTAAGATTGTTGTGGATACACACACACACCCACTTACCCGCGATCAACACGGAGACTGAGATAAACACACACAGATACGGATACACCCCCCCCTCACACACACACACACACACACACACACACACACACACACACACACACACACACACACCAGTACCTGAGTGAATCCAGCTCGCTCCAGAATGCCAGTTCCCCATCCCAGTACCTGAGTGAATCCAGCTCACTCCAGATGGCCAGTTCCTCATCCCATCCTCCATTCAATTCAAAAGTCCACAGCAGCAGGAGCTCCTGTTTCAAACCGGTTCCTTGTTCCATGCCAGTTCCCTGTCCCATCCTCCATTCAGTTCAAAGGTCTTCAGCAGCAGCTCCTGTTTCAAGCCATTTCCTCATCCCATGACAGCTCCCCATCCCTGGAATAAATAAGCCAGTTCCCCATGCTGAGTTCAAATTGCAGCAGCTCCTGTTTTTTGGCACCAGAATGCCAAGTACGCATGCGTTGCCTCCTGCCTCCTCTAGATCATTCTGAGCATGCACAGACTGCAGGCCTTGCAGTCCGATCCCCTTCCAGTCTATGGGGTTGTAACTGCATAGACTTCTGGGGCAGCTGTAGACTGTTACCTTCTTTCCTAATCTGGACTGGTGAAACAACAGTCTGGATTAAAGTTTCTGAGCACACATGCATGGAGTTCCAGGATTTTTTTTTTATTTTGTTTTACAACTGTAATTTTTTTTGTTTTGGTTTACAGGTGGGGGGGCTGCAGTCCAATATCATGAGCCACCACTGCTTTGTGGGCATGGCAGACAGATTTCAGAACCCAAGTGCACTTGTTTTGACAATAATATTGCAGAGAACTGGAGAGCATTTGGGCAAGATTGTATGACATTTTCATACAGGCTGCATTTTCTAATAAAGATGACCATACAAAGGCATTTATTCTGCTTAATTTAGCTGGGTAAGAAGTCAGTGAAAGAGAGCATTCATTTATGCATGCACCTGCTGTCTATGCAGGAAAGGGAGAAAATTGTCATATTGTTGTACAGGCTGAGTCAAGGGATGACCCTGAGTGCTTAAAATGTAAATTTAGAGAAATGTGTAACCCCCCCCCCCCCCCCAGACAAATGTTACAATGGAAAGGCACTTATTTTACACAAGAGATCAAAAGCCTGGAAAACTTTTGTAGCATATATAACTGACTTGAGGAACAAGACAAAAACATGCAGATTTGATGACTCAAGGCATGAGTTAATAAAGGACAGACTTGTATGCGGTATTAAAGATGATGCTGTGAGAAAGATTTTGCTTTGTGACAGTGACTTAACTTTGAATAAGGCCATTGAGATATGTCAGATATATGAGCTCATAGAAAAGCACACAAATATGCACACAAATGAGAAATGCATGCTTCCAGTAACTTCTAAAGCTCATGTTTATAGCATGCAGCACGTGGTTAAAAGAAACAGGCCCAAGAACATGGCAGCCACTGTAGCCCCTGTAGCACTCACTGGTAAACCCCAGAGCTTTCCAGAAAATTCTGGAGTTTGCACAGTCTCAGTGAAGCATAAGAGTGAGTCAGCAAACTCAAAACATGGGCTCGAACCCAGTTTCATTGCCAACTGTCATAACTGTGGTAGAAATCATGAATCTAAAAGAGAAATGTTTAGCTTTTGGTCACCCATGCCAAAAATGCAATAAATGGAATCATTTCAAAAGGTTTTGTAAATCAAAAGGTCCACATTCTTTTATCAAAATGGAACATTTTAAGAAACAAGTTGATCAATTAGAAAACCGCAACCCTACTCTTTATGTTGATGGTGTGTCAGTGCTTTATGAAACAGTCAATACAGTGGATTTAAGGGCAAAGAACAAAGTATATTGTACTGTTTGGCTAAATGACAAGCCCATAGAGATCAAAGCTGACACAAGTTCTAAAATCAATGTTATGTCAGCAGAAACATTTGCTAGAGTGTGTTATGGTGAAAGGGTTGATTTGGCAATGTGTGAAGCTTGTTGCTTATGGAGATAAAGAAATTCAGACTGAAGGCTCAGTAGTGCTTTTATGTTACTCTGCTGGGAGATGTTATGACTTGTTATTTTATGTGGTCAAGAGGCACATCCAGTCATTATTAGGGCTCCGAGACAGTTTGAAAATGGGACTGCTTTCATTTAACAAGGAAGACCATCATGTTAGCTTTAAAGACCACTACTCTAATTTCACCCAGTACATTTTTTCTACCTATGCTGATCCCTTCAAAAACAAACCAGGGAAGCTTCCATTTGTGTACTCCGTGAAGTTAGATCCAGATGTCAGTCCAGTTTTTAGGCCAGATTGAAAAGTTCCAATAGCCATGCAGGGCAGAGTCAAAGCTGAGCTAGATAAAATGGTGCAACAAGGTGTGATTTATCCAGTTGGTTCTACTACTCCAACTGAATGGGTATCTTCCATGGTGGTAGATCATAAGAATAACTCAGATGACATCAGAATATGTATTGATCCATGAGATTTGAACAAATCACTAAAAACACCTTATCATCCAATGCACACAGTTGAAGAAGTTGCAGCACTTATGCCAAATGCCAGTTTTTTTCTGTCTTAGATGCAAAGAGTTCATTTTGGCAAATTCAGCTTGACACAAAATCATCACTGCTCACTACATTCAGTACTCCATTTCACAGATACAGATTTTTGAGAATGCTATTTGGAATAAATTCTGCAAGTCAAGTCTTTCAGTGTGCAATGCAGCAACTGTTTTTTCTGGGTATCCTTGTGCTATTATAATAGAGAACATACTAGTAGGAGGTAATGGTGAAGCTGTTCATGACAGAGACCTCAGAAAAGTTCTGGAAAGGGCATGTCAAGTGAATCTTAAGCTCAATCCAGAGAAATGCAAATTCAGGCTACAAGAGGTTACTTATGTTGGTCATTTATTTGCTAGTTCAGGCCTACAACCAGATCCTTTGAAGCAAACAGACATTTTTGGCATGCCAGCTCTGGACAATGTTCAAGCCCTGCAATGTTTTCTTGGCATGGTTAACTACCTAGGCAAGTTCATACCAGACGTGAGCCAACTATCAGCACCACTAAGAGAGCTAACACATAAAGATGTATCTTGGTCTTGGTTAGAGCAAAACCAAAGAACATTTGATGTCCTGAAAGACAGAATTGCTAGTCCACCAACTCTCAGACACTATGATGTTCACAAACTGGTTACTCTTTCATGTGGTGCTTTGAAATTTGGTCTTGGTGCAGTCATTCTACAAGAGGGTCAGCCTGTTGCCTATACATTGAGAACTCACACCCAAACTGCAATGCAGTATGCTCAGATCAAGAAAGAGCTTTTGGCAATTGTGTTTGCATGTTCGAAGTTCCATGATTATGTTTATGGTAGACCTATCCAGATCGAAACAGACCACCAACCTTTAGTCACTATCTTGAGAAAGCCTATACATTCAGCTACAGCTCGATTGCAATGCGTGATGTTGAGATTGCAAAAGAATAATTTCACTCTTGTCTACAAGAAAAACAAATGCCTATATCTTGCTGATACATTGTCCAGATCACCCAGAAACACCACTGAACAGCATGAGAATGGGAACCTTGATTCTGAAGTCATGGAAGTGAGAAATTTTTCTTCCACATGTCTTGATGAGCTGAGAGATCATTCAGCCACAGATACAGTTTTACAAAGGCTCGACCACTTTATCAATCAAGGATGGCCATCAAAGCAATCTAGTTTACCTCAAGAAGTGCAACCTTATTTTCCATACAGAGATGAGATTTTGTCTGACAAAGATAGCATTATGAAAGGTCCGAAAGTAATGGTTCCAAAGTCCTTGCAACAGGAGTACATTACTATTTTGCATCATGGTCACCCAGGAAACAACTCTACCAAAAGAAGGGGGAGAGGTCTAGTATTTTGGCCTTCTGTGTTACAACACATCAAGAGAACACTCTTACCTTGTTCCATGTGTAATAGTACAAAGCCACATCAACAGAAAGAACCACTTCAGCTAAACCAGATTCCGGAACTACCTTGGTCGACAGTAGCCAGCAACATTTTCGAGTGGAATGGCCAACATTATTTGGTATTAGTAGACTCATACTCCAATTGGTTCAATATTGACCTACTTTCTAACCTAGCATCCAGTACTGTCATTACTAAGATAAAGCACCATTTTGCAGTCCATGGTAGTCCACACAAAGTTATTTCTGACATTGGCATGCAGTTTACAAGCCAACAGTTCAAAAGATTTGTTGAAGAGTGGGACTTTACTCATGTCACGAGTAGCCCAGAGTATCTGCAGTCAAATAGTTTGGCAGAATGTGCAGTTCAAGGTGCAAAGCAGTTACTAGAGAAGTCAAAATGAGACAATGGTGATGTTTTCTTGAATCTCTTGAATCTCAGAAATGTTCCTTGTGATAAACATCTTAGTTCACCTGCTCAGAGACTTCTGCCGAGACAAACCAGAACCACATTACCAATCAGGAGTCAATTGTTGGTTCCATGTGTCAAAAACAACAGGTCAGTGAAAACCAATCTGTTGAATAAGCATTTAACCCAGAAGTCCTACTACAATAAGACCAGCAAACCGCTCAATTCATTATGAGAAGGAGAAGTGTTAAGGATGCAAATGTCCAAAAGTTATGATTAGATTGGTGTCAAGAAGAGTATTTGCCCAGAGCCGAGACTGTACATTGTGGAATCACAGTGAGCAGAATTTAGGCAGAATCAGAAACATTTGAGACCGGTGTCCGAGTATATACCACAGCACATAGCCTGTGACAAAGACTCTTTATCTCAGGATGAGTTGTCCAGTGTTCCAATTCCAGAGGAAGTTTCAGAGAATATTTCTGTTCCTGTGATAAATCCAGAGGTTCCTGATCTGAGTTCACTGAAAACTGTCCCTGTTGCTAAATTCAGTTACGAGATCCGGTTGTATCTCCAGACCATGTAAGAGATACATGGCAACTTGGACATGAACATTGTGTTTGTTTCTAATAACTATAATAATGCATGTCTAAGTCTAATGTTGTTTTTACCAAGGGCAATCTTTTTAAGAGGGAGGATGTAGATCAATGTGCGTGTATGTACATTTAAGAAGCCATCCAAGGGCTTGCACAAGTGTATAAATACTGAGCACATGCAAGTCTGACTGCCATTTTGTAGTAAGCAGTTGATATGTAAGCATGTAAGTATGTATGTAAGTTTTGTCTGTTAATCAGTTTGTTTATATTTTATGATGCTGCTATCCATCCTGATGTGTTTCTATGTATTAAAGCATCTAAATGAACTACCCTACCTGCTTGTCATATGTGTTAGAGAGGGATGAGTGACATGTACTTTCCGAGCTCTGCTTCTCTTTTTAATGCTGTATAACTGTAGTGTGATGGCTTGTTAAGCACAATATTGCATGATATTTCCTGTCATTGTTGCACATGTATATCTCAGTTGTTGGATTTTATATTCATGAACATCATTGCATGTTGATAACTGTGCAAGTATGTATATAAGCATAGCACAAACATAAGTAGTGGAAGTGATACATTTGTTGAGAGGCAGTTATGTATGTGTGTCATACAAATAATCTTTAGCTGTCATGTGCTGCTGCTGTGCTTGTGATTGTGCAGTTATTCTAAGCAAATTCCACTCCAATTATATATTGCTGTGATGTCAACCATTAACCATGTTGCATTGTTCGTCTCATTTACATATACATTTTAAGTTTACCATCGCTTGTTAAGTTACAGTGTATTTTGAGCACACATATTTTATTCACGAAATGTCAACATGACACATTAATTGCATATAACGGTACATTCTAGTGGAAATGTAAATGCCATATTGACACCTCAACATAAATGTGTGATGCACTCATTGAGTAACAGTGGTCCATAGTCTTAAAGTGCATGGTTGCAACTGGTGATTTGCCTTTTAACACTCTTCTTTATGGCAAATAGTGTGCTGATTAGTAGTTTTGTTAATGTATTAACTTTAACCGGCAGCTGTTAAGTTCGTCTTTAATCTCATTGACATCATCACAATGAAAATGTGAAATGTGTCCATGAGCTTTAATGGGTACATTTTGCACAGGTTCTGAAATGTGCCCATTAAAATATATGGAAGTGCCCTTAGCTGATATCACTGAGGGAAATCCTAAATTTATTTTGGCTATGGATTGAATAAAAAGTTAATAAAGCTTTTTATTAAAAATACTGCCCAAATAAATATGAAATGACTAGGGCAAGATGCAGTGTGGCAGTTAACTTTCATCTGCCATGATACACTCATAAAGTGTGATAACTTTAAGAAGTTGCTCTTAGGTTCTGTGACTGACATTAGCGTAAAGTCTATATGACAACTGACTTAAACCAGGGATCACATTTCTAAAGGGATAGTGTCAGTATTTATTTACACAGTACAAAAATCTTTAGGAATGAATCGCAATTTTAGTGTTTTATGCCAGAGTGGCATGACTTGTCGCGAATTGTATGCATACAGATGGCTGATATGTCAGTAAATGAGCAAGTCATAACAGAGGCATGTCTGAAAAACTGAGTACTGCATGCCATTAAAGTACCAGAATAACATGATGACAATGTATGATGGGCACACTGACCCATACGCAGCCTTCTATTTATATCATCAATATGTGAATATTAGGACATTGAGAATGTTGCACAATCATGACAGTATACTTGTTATTATCATAACTTTGTGTGTTTTCTTATACAATGTATAAATAAACCCTATGTGACATATCTGATGACAATTACAGTGTAATGACAAATGTGATGTAGTGTGGTATACCTTGAGCAAACATTTCACATGTCCTGTCTCATATGCTTTGATGATGTTAATTTTATCTAATATACTCTGTTTACAATTATGTAGGTGCACAGACATGTTTGACATATGACTGTGATGTACATTACACAGAATTTGTATATTAGCATGGACTGAATTCATGCCTTTCATCACATACAGTGTTAGAATTGGATAAGGTCATACAGTAGAGTCATATCACATACATAATAGTTACCACATGTAGACTGTGTAATTATGTATGACGTGTTATTTAATCATTGATTATTTTAATACAATACCTATTATGTATGCATAATGCTATCTTCCTGTCTTGAACTTTGACAGAATATGAGACCAATGCCAGCTCACCAACTGAACTATGACAATGTGCCAGACCATTGCCAGCCATCCTGGACTCAGAGGTCCAAGATGATGACCATGATGAAGACAATGACAATGATGACAGACTAGGACCTGCATGTGCCATTGTTCCTGCTGTTGATTGTAGAAGATGTCCACCTCCATGCCAGGCAGACAATTTTCAGGACCAGTTCCAGGACGTCATGACAGACAACTTCCAGATGCAGAAGACGAGCCTAATTGGCAACATTTTTCAACACATGGCATGGGCCATGTGTGACTCCTTCCAAGAGATTACTAGAGAGATATTTCATGACGTTTGATCCCATTTGGTCCCCCAGTTCAGTTAACTATTGTCTGTGTGATCTACTTTTATAATGCTAACACCATGTCATTTTTCATATCCAAGTCTTTACAGTCTAGGCATAATTATGCAGACATGCCAAATTGACATCATGCTTTCCTGACATATGCCATAAAGTACACTGTACATATGATGTCATATATGGCTTTATCTTGCTACTGCAGTATGACACACATTACCTACTGACACATGCAATAGCCACTATTAATTACATGACATTGCTATCATTAATGCATACGTTACTCTATATGGGCAGGGGTGCTACTCCTTAAATCTGTATGTGTTCACTCCTATGCATGCAGTACAACATAATATTGTTATGTTCAGTAGATTCTGGCCCTGTATGTGGCAGGTATGACTGTTGCAGTAAGCATAATGTGAGTGGGGCACGATTGTTCTACTTGTGTTGTAATGCTAAATATTTAGATTGGGTGACAGTAACTTTAATGATACATTATTACCATTGGTCTCAAATAACACAGCATACCTCTCAACTTCTTACAGCAAAAAATCTGGACAAAGCCGTAAATAATGGGAGGACAAAGGCCCAAAAATAGGGACAGATTTTAAATATTGCTCTTACAAACTTGGAAAGTTGATAGAATAACAGGTTCTGCATTAACATGAATTTTGTGAAAGTTATGAAGTCTGAAATTCAAACGTCTGCCAATATTTTCTGAGTTCAGTTTTTAATGACTTGTCAGTAATTTGCCAAAAAACTGCAATTTTGTGAAAAACAGACCAAAAATATGAGACAAAAATCTGGACATTCTGGAAACTCTGTACAGCTCAGAGGTATATAATACAATGAGGTGAGTCTGATGTGCTAATTTATACATTGTCCATGTGGCTGCATAGTACCCACTTCTGTATTAGTTGCTGATGTTCTGTGTCTGTTCAACACCATGACATGTCCTTGATTTTGTGATTTATGTAACATTGTTGTGCCATGTAGTCACAATGGCACAATGGCATTTGTTGTGGCATGTACTAGCAAATATTGTGCCATGTTGTATTACAGTACTGTGACTGCTTTTTTACTTTCCTTCCCATGCTGTGTTGACATTCATGTGTCCATTAATGAATATTCAAGGGTGATACTTTATTTAGCATCATTCATGACAACCTTGTTTGACAGTATCTTGCATATCTCAATACGCAGTCTTTTTTGATAATAGTTTATTTTATGACATGCATGCACATATTTGTACACATGTCTGTGTGCATGCATTTGTAATACATATGCACTGATTTACATAGTTGTACATGTGCATGGCCATATTATGATCAACACACAATTGTCCTTGTAATATGTGACTGTTTGCATACACCTATTCCATTTTTCTATGCTGTACCCATGTACACAAGACTGTCCTTTGATAAGTGTAGGGTTTATTTCAAAAATAGTAATTGCAGTACCTGTTGTATTATGTTTGCATGGCAGTATACACACACACACACACACACACACACACACATATATATATATATATATATATATATATATATATATGTGTGTGTGTGTGTGTATGTATGTGATGCTCAAAACTGATTTTGTTGTATGCCTATGCCATTTGTACATATACATGTTTATAGCCATCATCAATCCACTATGCACATGTGTCAGACATTGGCTTGCAGTCCATCTTATGTTCTGGACACATACAAGTGCACTGTGTCTCTTTAGCTAGGGGTTGTCCTCCTTTATTCTGTACTTACTTTCTCTTGCTAGCATTTCCTCACTGATGTGGACCTGTGTTCCCCATCACCCTTCTCTCAAATAGCTTTGGCCTACATGTTTCACATATATATGCCATATGTTATTTGTATGTTTACCTTCCTGTACATTTTCATTGTTGTCATGTAGATGTAGTGGTACAATATTACTTTTCTGCCACCACATTGGTTATCATACACATGCAAGGAATATGCACACAGGGTGGTGGCAATTGATTTGCTTGCATCACTGTCCATGCTGTACTTGTATGTTGTGCATTACCCAGGGATTTTTATACTTCTGATTTATGCGCAGGCTTGCATTTCTTAACTGTCATTATTGCTATACGTATATCACCATTTACTTCATATTCATGTCATTGGTGTGGGAAAGTGTGATGAACCTTCCTTCTATTAGAGTCATGTTATTACATTTCATGTCATACATATACATTGTATACCGGACAATCTATCTGTGTTGCCTCTGGCATGGCATATGCTTTTGACATATGGATCCCATTTCACCTGTGTTTGTGGTGCGTACACTAATTTTTTTACTACACAGATACAATGTTTTGCTGTGGTATTGCTGTTTGGTACTTTTGCTTAGTTGTTTGCCTTTTGCATGCAGGATTGGAGGTTCTAGTCTGCCCTCCACTTGTCGGCTCTTGCATTTGCTCATCCTTTCTGCTGCTTCGCTTATGCTTTCACTGCTGACAGCCTAGTGAATGATTGTACTTGATAGCCATTGTGTACTGCAGTGATGGTACTCCCCATTTATTATTGTCCAACATATAACCACTATTGGTCATTCTCATTCTGATATGACATCACAATTTGCAACATCTCAGCAATGATGTGTGCATGGGTACATATGTATTTTTCCATTGCACCATGACTGGCATGCATCCCCACCCTGTTTGTCAGTTTTCATTCACCTGTATTGTATAGTTTGTATGTGTGATGTCTGTGTACCATACCTCTTCTTTATGTGCTTTTCTATCTCATTTCCTTAGGTGTACGCATTACTTGTGTTCCCCACAAGTGCCCCACACCCATTGTTAGCTACTATTAGCCATGATGAAATGTCCATGACTGCCTTTCACCTTACTTAATTTTTTTATTAGAAATTTCCATCAGATTCCACAAATTGTGATGGGTATATTTATATATATATGTCCATCTACGAATTACAACAATATCGATAGCTGTTTTCTGATATTTGTCACTTTTTAGACACAATGACTGATGCACATTTCTCTTCCTTTTGTACTTTTTACCTATTACTTAATGTTCCATTGTGCTTGTATAATTACTGCAGATGTGAATTGATAATGCGCATATATATATCATACTTTATGAGCAAGTTATCTTGGCTTGCACCTTTGACACGACTGCTTGTAATTACACTGTTGTTACTGGTTATGTCTGGTTTATGCTGAGCTCTGTAGACTGAGGTACATTTACAAATTCTTTGGTTAGTTGCAATTCGTGCATTGAACTTGGTGCACTCTGATGGATTCTGTGAACTTTATGGAAGGTATTGGTTGTATGAACTTGTAGCCACTCTACAGAGAAGAAAGAAAGGAAAATACCATTATGTGAAAGAAAAGTAAAAAAAAAACAACTCTCATGTAAATTGTTTTGGTTACAGATTGTATAGTTGTTCATCCATATTTTTGTTTGCTAGTATGGTGAGATTGCATGCATTGCAAGCATTGTGTCTGCTTCTGTAAAGTACTTGTGCTTAAGTTTAGCACCCTTGTCCCTCATGGATAATGAAAACATGAAAAAGTCCCAATAAATCATTTTTTAGCCCATCTCTGAGTTATCTGTATGCAAAACATAAGGGGTAAACTAAGATGGCAATATAAAGCTAGGCATTTTAAGATCCTCACAGATCAATAGCTTAGTAAGTACCTATGAACCTAAGATATGCAAATTTTCTTTTGGGGCAAGAAAACAATTTCCATTACAATTTGGGATGGGTATAAAAATATTTGTTATGAATGCTCTAGTGTTTTAAATAAGCATGTGCACAATCAGTGGAACCACACATTAGATCAGGCAGAAAATTGGTACAAGAAACATTATTACCACTGGGAAAGGAAGTGACTGAATTCACACAGCAGTCCCACCATCCTATCTACAGGCAGCCATATATAGAAATGAACTTTTGGGACAACAAAAAATCTACCTGACATTATTGCTTGTATGCAATGTAAAATACTAATGACATTCAGTTACTACTAAATTATGTAATGGTTCTAATAACCTAAATATGAAACAGCACCATAAAGAGTGATACATTCTATAATGTGCTCCTGCTACATCTTGTATTTATGTGCACACATCTGGCTGTGTGATCATTTTCTAATATTTAGGGGCAATAGAGCAGATAGATGCCTCTTGCTCTGGCTCCTTGCATTGCTTTATAAGGTAGTTTTATTCTCGCCATATATTTCCAGAAAGGCTGTATCTCATGTGCAGCAACATTCCAAAGCAACAGGATGATATTTTTGTGAGTTGGGAGAGACTTAAGAAATAAAATGACACAGAAGTAAAAAAAAAACATAGCAGCCAACTTGAAAGTATTGCACTGAATTCGAGCAGTAATCCGTTGTGGCTGTGTGATTACTGTATGAATGATGTATTCAGGGCATTTAAGAAGTAATTCAGTGTAGCAATAACATAGTAATCGATACTTATATTGGAAAATTAACTATACTAAGTCAGTTTTATGTGAATTTCTAATGCAGTACAGTATTTTTTGCAAAAGAATTGAAGAGTGAAAATAATAGGCAGGCATGAGTTATACAGCATATGTACACAGAATGATTTATACAGAAACGTTTTATAAAAAATTACTTTTTGTATAAAGACGATTTATACAAAATGAATACTCATGATTAAATTATTTTACCTAATACCAGAAGGAGACAATAAACCTATCTAGTCTACTCTTTAATAAGTGCATTTAGCATTCAACATGTTATTCATCCCTGTCTTTCCTCACCTATTCCATGCCCTCTTGAATACTGCTTTGCCAACCCTACCACCCTTTGAATGATTCTTTCCATGGACCCATATCCCTTTCTATGAAGTACTTCAGAGAATAGTTGGTCACTACACCCAGATCCATGACTGACCTCCGAGGTGTATCCTTATTCCTGAAAATGCACCTCACCACATTCTTCTGTGTCTTGCACTCCAGTCATGCTATAGCCCAAACCCTAGCCTTGCACCTAACACCAAACACTGACATTTTCCTAGCAGTTACCTATGTGAGACCAAATCAAAGACTTTGCTGATGTTCACACAGACTAGGGCTATTTGTACTTCACTATCAAGTTATCCTATAACTTAGACATAAAAATGGCGAATGTTCAATATTTTCTTCCTGTTAGCCTTGAACTCCTGTTAGTGGTTGTTCTGAAGACTGCTGAGTTCTAAGAAAGCCTTCCCCTCAGGATTTTCTCCCCAGGTTTCCTTACCACTGCTGTTAAGCTAACAGGCCTACAATTTTCCAGAGTTTTCTCACTTCCCCACATGAAAGGGTGTCACAAATGCTGTGTTCCTGTCCTCTTGCTCTAGTGTGCTGATGTGATTTGTTGTTCATCTTCATTGACAGATCATCCAGCACACTAACCTGAGTCCTGATGACCATAACAGAGACCAACAGGTCCCTGTGCATTATCCTGCTGTGAAACAGACAGTTCCTGTTTCTCTCTACCTAGATATTCACCCACTGCTCTTTCTCTACTCTGGCCTATCTCCCTTCTCTTAAGACACCCACCTCTCCATTTCCTTCAAGATGACAGATGCAAATTATTCATTCACTACTGCTACTTGTTCACTGTTTTCCATAATCTCTCTCCTTTCCTTACATAGTCTGGACATGTCAGTCCTTCCATCCCACTTTTCTGTATTACACATAGAACATATCTTTTCTTTTTAATCCCTTCCACCATTTCCATTGACTTCAACCTTTGATGCCCTCATCTCCTTTGTCACCCTTCAGTTTTCCTCCTTGTACTGTGACCCTCTACTTCCTCATCACTCCCGTCCACTTTTTAAGGGCCTTCCCTTTTGCAGGCTTCACATTTCAATGTAGCCACGTTGTCCTTTTATTTTTCCCTTTTTGCCTGTTCTTTGCACACAATTCTGAGGACTCCTTCCCAAGCCTACTCACATAGCTTTCTTAATCGTTAATTTGTCTGTCATCCCATAACTTATATTTGACCATTTCTCTCCCCAGTTCAGGATAATCCACCTTTTGAATATCCACATCACTATCTTTTTCCTTGTTGTCTTTTGCTTCTTTGCTACATTAAACCAAGGGTCCTTTTCCAGAAATTGACACATAACCACCTGTCAGCATACAAGACTGATTATACAATCAAATAACACAGTTAGCAAAACTGGAAGTCATACCACTAAGAAGAATTAATTGCAGCTTCTCCCCACAATATTATTTCATACATTAACTAATTCCATAATTCCAAAGCTACAGAGAAAAAAAAATGGCTTGCAAATTGCAAAAAAAACTACTCTCACTGCTATAAAGTCAAATAAATCACATAAATGAAAAAAAAAAACACTTGCGGGCAGATCAATTGAAAGAGCTGGGACTTGGGAAACTGCATTCAGGGAAATATAATGTGCTGACAATAGTTTTCTCTCTCAGCATATTCAATCCCCTCCATACAGTTTAGGAGCACATTCAGAATTCTATTGTTTGTTGTTACAGCTTTGAAGCTGGCTAAACACCTCATGGCAGAAGATTTGTAACACCCCCCTTCTCCTTACCACCCTAGAACATCATATCTCCCAGAATATTACTAGCAAATTCCAGCATCCATTAATACAACCCTCTTATTAGACTCTGTCATTTATGATGATACTATCACAGTACCCGCACCATATTGTTTTATAACTTTTATTGATATATGTCACATTTATACATTTTTCTTTTGTTCCAGCTGCTTTTGCTTAATTCTCTTCATGATTTATCTCTCTCTTTTCTCATTTGTTGTGTTTTGTCTATAGTTTCTTCTGTTTACATTTCTTGGATTTCTAATATGTCTAGGGATCTAACAAACTCCATTAGCTTGTCTCGTTTAATTTCTGTCTCAGCAAGTGATTTCTCTCTTACAATGCACTGGTAAAGGATTATGTTATTTGAGATTTATCTATACATTTGCAAATTCACTATTTATAGCTAATACCATTATCATAGGTATAATGTAGCTATGCAAGCCATATATGCTTCTTTTTTGCTTTGCATAATCTATATTTTTTTCAAATTCTATGTTTTCCCATTTAAAGGGACTATTTAGTTTGTTTTTATATCTTGGAACCAGTCATCTGGTCCTACTGTTCCTTCTTAAATAGTCAGGCAATTGTTCTTTCCATGCAAACTCTTTAATGTGTTATTTCTAGAAATACTTAAGGCAGTAGCATACTTATACAATCCTTCTATCCACTTTCTTAAAAATGGACATATTGTGTGGATTATAGTCTGTGTAAACCAGTGGTAAGACAAGGGTCTCTTCTTTTTTGTTATGTATGTGATTCATTTTTATACTATTTCTTCCCATACTCTGGTGTGCCTTTGTCTCTTGAATGCTCCTTAAGGACAGTCTCTTATGAACACATTCTAAAAAGTCACTTAGCTTTATTATTCTCAATGTCCTCTTTTGTAAATTTTCTCTATTTTTGGATGTCAGGAAAAACATATGTGTGCCCATTTAAAATAAAGATACACATTTCTCATCATAAACCGCTACTTTTCAGAGAATCTGTTTCTCTCTAGCTTTCATACTGTTCTGCATAGGGGTTTGTAAAAGTGCTAGACTATAGTAGTTAAATTGTTTGAAATAGCAGTCTAATTTTTTACCCAAGCAGTATATGAAAACAAGGGCTGTTCCATGGCAAGGACAAGCTTTATTTGTTATGTAATAACATGACACATACTAGAATGGGTTCATACTGCAGAAATATGCCATATTAGTTGATCTGGCATTTGTATTGAGGCTGAAAGCCAACTGTCAATACATAGAACAGTTTCTTTCAAAATTGTGTTGAAAACTCACATTTCTGTACTTCTTCTTCCAAAATCACAACTTAGCCAATAGTCATTGTAATGTTGATTACATGGAAAATAATATTCAGTGCTACAGCAAGTTTCTTTAGGTAAAGTAAATGCAGAAGGAAACTTGGCTGTCAGATTTGCATTCTGAAAACATGATCATAAACTGCCATCTCATGTTCCTCTGCATTTTCAACAATATTTTTACTAATTAATTGAGTTTCTTCAGCAGGAATTTCCTACTGGGAAAGCCATTTCAGTGTAGTCCTGGAAAAAAAAAACATTAAGTATGCCAGAAAAATAGTCATAAATGTATAAAATAATAGTACTAAATCAATAAAAGAATATACTATAAGAGGTTTAAAAATACACTAGTAGAAAGAAGCTCTGATACTAACAGAGGTGTGTCTGATCATATCAATAATAAATGTTACACTGGTTAGTGCAATTACGTACATGTGCAGCAGAAGTTAACATTTGAAGTAATAGTGTATATTTGCAAATCAAATTAAGTGACTTGTATAAATTACAAGGCTGAGGTTCAAAAGGTGTGAAAGGACTTGCCAGCCTTTCCACTTTCATGTGTCACCCAAGAAAATGAAACCCAATGGAGTCCATGTCCAAGCAATGTTGACATAATACATGTTAGCTGGAGGGCACTGTATTACATATACGTGGAGGTAGGGAGTATCTGGCCACTGACCTGAACTATGTTATTTGCCTAATAAGAGGTTGCATTTCTGAATATAATCCAACAATTGCTCATTGATGAGGGTTTTGTTTTATCTGAAGTTACTTGCTGAAATGGGGTAGGATATTTTAGGTAAGGGAATAATGAGAGAATGCTTAAAACAAGGAGGAACAGTACTTGGTGTAACTGAAAGATTAAATATATATGGTAATGGTTTGAAGAGGAGTTTAGCATGTGAAGATATAATTCTGGGGTGGCAAAGAGTGGAACCTCAGATTGAATTTATAGTCGACAGAAGAGATTACTTTTTCAAATTGTATGATAGACCTTTAAAGTAGAAGGGCAGATAGTCAATGATTTTAGGTAGCCCTATCCTTTCTCACTGCTGTGACCTCAGGCAGTCGTATTATAGTTAATAATTTTCTGATGGTTCTCTCTTATATAGTGCATATTTTAATATATTTTGCGTACTTAAAATTGTACTTAATTTTTCAAATGTAACAATGTAAATGTTTACTATATTGTCTGCTAAACTCACATTTTCATGCAGTTTGTATTTTCCTTCACCTGTTCGATAGTTCTACTCTTTCTGCCTTGTGGTCTGAGTCATGGCTGAAAAGGGACCTACCTGACTATCAAAATGGAGTAGATGTGGAAGGACAGAATGGTTTGTTGAAATAGGTGTGAGCGACATCTAATAATGAAAAGTTATTTTTGTGAATTTTGTGCAAAATATCAGAGGATAGATGTAGCCAAAATGGGATTGAGTGAAATTTTTTTGCAGGTAATGAATATAATGGTGTGCCAGAATATTTTACATTCATCAAGGTGTTAAAACTAAAGGTTTCTTTGCTTTGACTTTATTAGTTAAAATTCTTGCATTTTTTTTTAATTTTTATAGTGTTGAAGTTTAGTTATATTAACAAGATCTGTTTTCAGCTCTTCCCATACACTGTTTCTGTTCTTTAAAGCTGTCTATGCATACAAACCCATTTCCCTATATGAAGTAATTAACACCTGATCTCTGTATTTCAGGTGACAAAATTAAAAAAGCGCATGTATGCATACTGACCAGTAACAAACTATATTACAGTGCAGATGACAACATAGCTTCCACAGGCACAACAGAAATTGACTTCTACAGGACCACACAGTGACATACACAGAGCTTTAAAACATGAATAATAGCTCTGCTCACAGACATAAACCACAGATTTTCAGTTTGTCTCCTTGACCCCCCCCCAAAAAAAAAACAGACCCCGGGATTCATGAACAGTCCATGCAAGAATAGTATATTCTTGCACGGACTGTTCCGTGTAGGAATACAGGGGCAGCACACCCTACATATTAATGAGGATGTGCTGTTGTATTCCTACACCTACACAATTCGTGTACGAGTGCAGGGGGCGTGTATAAGTCCTGCACGGACACTTAAACACACACCCTGCACTGAAGTAGCATAATATTACAGCCTGGCTCTAATATTATTCATTATTTCAGTGTCAGTGGACACAGAAATGTAAAACTAACATGTCAGTGTCCATGGACACTGAAATAATAAAAAAAAAAATCTCCAAAAAGTAGCCTGCACAGTACATGACTGTCTCTGGAATGGCCAGATCCCTGCCCCACATGGCTGAAACCTGCTGATAAAGATATGTAATAATTTAATATTTCTTTATATATTTTTCTTACAATGAAAAAAAGTTTAAGCACAGCGCAGCAGGTTTGCATGCTGCGGCGCTTTGCTCAGCCCAGCTTAAATGCTGTTTGAGAGTGAAACAGAATTCTGAAGAAGCAGTCCTTGTTGCTGATGTACCGTAGTGGTTAGAGCACTTTTTTTAGCGTTCAAGCCACGCATGGTTTGAATCCCAGCTCTGACTAATGTAGCTTATGTGTGGAAGCAGTTGTAAATTAATTTTTATGAATTGGAATGATATTTGTAAGTCATATGCCTCACGTATGGCAGTGTAGGGCTGGGAAAATGCCATAGGGAAATGTAAAAAAACATTTTCTATTTTTTTTTTTTAAATAATTGCTTGCAGCCAGTTAAGCCTGCTGCAGCTCTGCTGAAACAAGCTAAGGATTGCTTAAGCATGAAAATATAAGCAATCCTTAGCAAGTGTAAGCTTTGCTTAGCTGGTTTAAGCCTTGTTAAGTGGATTTGCGTGGAGCTAAGCATAGCTTAGCATATTTGAAAATCAGACAATCACAGAAAAGTGCAGGAAAATGGCCTTATTTAAACTGCACAGGTGGGAATACAGCCATAGCTCTTCATCTGATCAGGTCAGCAACAATGGCAGGTGTAGGAGAGGGTGTTCACTTTTGGGCACAACTCTGGGGCATCCAGGTATCCAGGGTCATGGTTGGACTCCTTATCAAAGACCATGAAGCTAGACTGCTGCAGGGCCAGTACCAGGGCTCCTAGTACAAACTGGAGGCCTGGGACCATCTGGCACGCGATCTCACCAGTGCCACTGACATACCCCGAACTAGTGAGCAGGTGCATCATCACTATGACGACCTAAAGCATCGGAGGGGTGAGCTCTTGGCCTAGTGGATCCAAGAGGCATGAGCAGAGGATGTCCCAGAAGTTTGTAAGTATCCAGTCTGTGTATTTATAAATAATTATTTAAAAATTGTATATGTTACCGTACAGGTGTGCTTAATGTATGCTCTTTCCCCATAAAGCTGCAGATTAGAGGGCTACGAACATTGATGCCCATGCACAGCACCTGGTCCAACTGTGCCGAGAGTTTGGTGAGTACAGAAATATTTGCAGTATCTGCTGTAATAAATCAGAAATAGTAAAGGTAGTACTGTCTGTATATATAATTGTGCTCTAACTGTACTCAATAAATGCAAGGCTGCCAGTGTTAGAACTCAGTAGTGCCAGCTGCTGTGTAATACAGAGCTTTGTAGCAAACAAGGTACAATTGAGGAGAGGAAGAGTAGGATATGTATTAGGCTGTCTGAAAGAACCTGCTAAGAAACTGCTGTGTCAGGGCTACTGTAACAGTTACAAATGAGAAGCAGTCCACCTGTGCAGATCATGCAGTAATACTAACTGTGGATTTCTGAGTTATAGAAAGTGTTGTTATGTCAAAAATAATAAAGTTGACTACCACAAACTGTTGTCTTTCATTTGTCTTGTATCTGGAAAGTGCAATTGTGTAGCTGCTGCAGCATGCAGTAACTGAGGTGAAGTGATGTAGCACTGTTCGTCTGCATAGTTCAGAATTTGGATCTGAAATAACTGACAAAATGCAAAAGTAAATATTTTCTTCAGTAATGTCTTGTACTGTGTTCCTGCCAGCATTGCCTTGTGCTAACCTTTGCATAACAGCTGTATGCAGTCCTGAATGTACAGGAAAGTGTGAGACACTAAAAGGTGCAGACTGCAAAAGTAGAGTGTGTTGACTTGATTCTAAATTGAAGTCAGTTTTAGTAAAATGTCCAAATGTCTAGTTTTAATAATCTGCCCATATTGTGTAAACAGTAACATCAACAGTTTCTTGTTCTGATGTTTGTTTTGTTGTAGGTATTATGGAAAACAAATAAAAAGAAGTAGAGTGTGTAGAAAAGTATGTACCAGACAACAATAACCCAAATAGCAAACACCAGTAGCTCAGACTGATAACAAGTAGGTCTGTTGTTCCCTTTTGCACACACACACCATGGTTCGAATCCAGGGACTGTTACAAACATGTCTTTCTAGTTCTTCAGCTGTAAACTTGAATATTGGTAAAAACACTAATCTACTGTGAACAGATATTTTCCCCACAGGTAAAGAAATATTTGCAGAAGCAGTATGATGGGTGTATGTATGAAATGTGTACAAATGTTCTGTTGAGCAGCCCCAGTCCTACAAATAGAAGCAGGTTAGACGTCTACACTATGTATTCTGGCCAATACAAGCCTCTCAAGTGTCACGCTGTCACAGATAATTTCCCCTGTTGCCAAGAAAGTTGAACTCAGATAACATCACTACAAATATTCCAAAAGAACACTTACAGAACAGCAGGACAGGGAACACATTGTTACTTGTACCAGTAAGTATGACAGGTATGAGTCCCCTATACTTATGTACGTAGAGTTGTTATACCTTGCCCCATAGTACTCCAGGTGCACATATGTACAGGTGTATATATGCTGTAGTAGCTGCATGGCCCAGGTAGAGGTTAAGGGAGGTCAGAACTGTAGAGTATTGAACAGTAGTGTATTGAGAAGTATCACTAAATGCAGTTGTTAATGGAATTATTTTCTCTTCCCCCACCACTCATCTGCTCCAGTAATTGCACAAAATGAAATAGGAGTATGTTGTTACCAAAGCTTACTGTTGGGACCTTTGTTCCATTTTGGTTATTATATTTGAAACTGTGTGCATAGTAGCATACCTTGTTGAATAACCATTGATGATGGCCTGCTGCCATAAATATAACTGGCATGCTGTTGCAATCTTGACTGCCATTCCATTTCTTTATGTGCTCTGTTTGCCATGCCACTGTTACAATTCCATTGTTCTGGGTTAACTGGAACACCCTGTGTTGACTAATGTTTAAATATTTTGTTCATGACTAAACAATGCACCTTGTTAATTCTCACACCATAGCACATTCAGAAAGGCCGATCCCAGCGGATCCGCCTCTCCCACCCCACCTGGCCAAGGCACCAGGTCCCAGCACATCTGGGACCCAACCCAGACCTCCCTCATCTGCTGTTCCTGCACCACCCTTGGGTGGAACAGCTGCAAGGGACAAGGCTTGTCCTCCCCCTGCACCCGGGAGCATTGAGGATCTTGTCACCCTGCAAGAGGTCTGTGGCATGGGATGCAGTGTCCAACAGTCAGAGCTGGATGAATGACTGCACCAGGTGGAGGGCAGACTGGTGCAGCTTGAGGGGCAGCTGGCCCCTCCAGCTCAGCCCCCAGCACAGCCACCTTTGGGGCCATGAAGGAGTAGTGGTGACTGCCATTGGGTGGGCTAATCAGTCCCACAACCATAATCTAGGGGGCTCATGGGCATCCAATTCCCAACCACCCTCCCCGTCCAAGGTGTCTCCCCCCCATGTGTCACACACCACCTCTGTCTGCTGTCTTGTGTGTCTTGTCTGTCTGGAAATGCAACCTCTCCTACCCAATGTTCTTTCCCACACTTACCAACACTCCTTCCCCAAAATCCCACTCTTACCTTTAAAAAAAAAAAAGGGCATATGTCCCAGAAAGATTACGTCCCATACATAGATCTGCATTTCACCCAGAGACATGGCATGGTCCCCTTACTCAATGTACAGCACTAATTCACATAATTTTAAGTCGCCTACACCCATCCTTGTGAGGTGTGAGGCTCTAAATTCCAAATTGCCCATGATCACATCAGCTGTTGCTGACGAAGGAATGCAGAGCTATGGTCCTTTTCTACACACGTCCTGCATATCCCTGGCTGCCTCTTATCTTGTTTTACCCCCTGCTTGCCCCCATTTCACCACTTTCCTGTCTCCCTTTTTTTTTCTTTTCTTTATTTAAAATTAGCACGGGAATAAGGTGAAGTCCCAAGACTGGAAAAAAACCTTATCAGCCTCAACAAAAAGATGAGATTCCTCATAGACTCATAGGCTCATAGGTTGGTACTAGGCTATCGGCCCTAGGGTCTATACAAGCCTAGCCATGACAATTCCCTGGCTATTTCTTCCCACAACATTTACTTCCCTGGACCCCTGTCTAGCAGGGTGACTGATTTGATCCCTGGGGTGAATTTCCTATCTCCCAGCCAATTATCAAGGTTCCTTTTGAAGAGGGCCAAAGAGGTACTCTGCTTGACATGTATGGGCAGTCTATTCCAGAGTCTGGGGAGTCTCTGGGTAAGGAACCTATCCCTCCAGCATGTTTTGTTCATTGTGATAACAAGGTTTAGATCCCTGAAACGTGTGGCTCTGAGGGATTGGGATTTTTTTAAGTGTAGCATGTCCAACAGCTCTGGGTTTGACATGGCCTTGTATGTTAAGCAGAGATCGCCTCTAAGTAAACGATATGCGACAGAGTATAGCTGGAGTTTTTTTGAATGGTCAGCATAGGGCATCTGCTTTAGGCCTGTGTTTCTTTTAGTGAGGTATTTCTGCAGCCTTACCAGTTGTTTCAGATGTCTTGAGAGGTACATACCAAACTGGGCATTGTATTCTATAATAGGTCTAATGAGGGATGCAATGGGACAATGACCTCCTTTTTACTGGATGAAAAGCCCTTAGTGATAAGGTGTGCCACATAGAAGGATTTCCTGACTGTTGTGGTGATGTGGTTATCGAAGGTGAGACCACTGTCCACCTGTGTCCATAAGTCTCTTATCACACTTTCTTTGTTTAGTGTACTGCCACCTGTGTTGTATTTCATGGTTACATGTTTTTCCCAAAGGTGATAGCTTGAGCCCATGGCTCTGACACCAAGCATCTGTTTCTGTAAGGCCCTTTTGCAGAATATCCACATCATTTGGGGATTCAATAATGGCTCCCAGTTTGCAGTCATCTGCAAACTTTTTTGCCAGAGTCCCTTACTGCTGGTCTGTACTTCAGAGAAGTAGATGCCAAACAAGAGCGGTCACAGGACTGAACCCTGAGGTACTCCACTTGCCACTTGGCTGGAGTTGGATTTGGAGTCAGCTACTTTTACAGTGTGGGTTCTCAGTAAGTCAGTTGGCAACCTATGGAGTGGCATAGGGATTAATGCCCAGCTTAGTAAGTTTATATATGATTCCAGAGTGGGGGATGGTGTCAAAGGCCTTGTCAAAGTCCAGATAAGCTGTGTGGACCGCCTTACCCTTGTCCACAGCTCTGGAGACTGATTCAAAGACATCAATCAGTTTCAGGAGACAAGATCGTCCCTTCAACAAACCCAAACTAGGTGGGGTCCAGTGTTTGAAGGTTGCCAATGTCTTTGTTTATAAGTTCCATGATAATACATTCCATGGCCTTGCAGATCAGGCTCATCAGACTGATGGGGTGGTAGTTCCCAGGATCCAAGGTGGATCCCGCCTTGTGGAGTGGGCTAAATGTAGCTGTGCGCCACTCAATGGGCACAAAGCCTGAGGTGAGTCTATGATTAAACATGACACTTAGGTGAGGTGCCAGTTCATTTTGTAGTTCATGTAGTACACAGCCCAAGATGTCATCTGGTCCCATGGATGCTGTATTCTTAGCTTTGAAGAGTGCGTTTTTTTACCTGTGTGGCCATTATTGCCAGAATTTGGCAGTCATTCGGTATTGAGATGGGCCCTTTAGGGGGTGAAGCTGGCACTGAATCAATCTGCCAGGATATTGGCAATATCCTTGGGATCAGTATATTTAATGTCATTCTGTTGTAGCTCAGAGCATATCTGAGCATTGCCTTTTAGATTCTTGACATAGCTGTAGAATGCCTTGTGGTTGTCTTTAGAATCTTTGGCAATTTTATTTTCATAACTAGCTTTGAAGGATTTTATGAGGGATCTCAGGTTCTTACTGAGGCTGGTAAGGGAATTTTTTTGCATCCTGGGATTTCCTCTTTTCTGCAACAGTTTCTTCATTTTGTTGTAAAGTTTGTTTATGGCAGGGGGGCCACCAGATCTGCTTCCTTTTTTTAGAGAAGAGCTTCTTGGTTCTATTTGGGATGGCATGATTCATGCACGAGTGACTGTGCTCGCACAGTGCCTTAGTGTAGGATTCAGCAGTCGAACTTTCAGTTCCTGTCTGCATGGGTGTCATGAAGTTTGTTGCCTCTGACTTGAGTAGCATGAAGTTGGCTTTGGAGAAGTTTTTTACAGAGGTTTCCTAACTGGAGGGTGGGGGAGGGATGTGGATGTCAAGGGTGATTAGCTTATGGTCAGATCTGACCAACGATGGGGTGACCATAGGTGTGAAGCATCGATTTCCCATGTTGGTAATGACCAGGTCTAGGATATTGGCGCCCCTGGTGGGACTATGGATTAGTTGATCCAGAGCATTGGAATTTATGAATTCCAAGAACCGTTGGGCAAAGGTGTTGGTACATGAGTAGTTTTCCCAGTTAATGGCAGGGTAGTTGAAATCACCCAGTATTAGGGTGTTTGGTTGTATCTTAATATTTTCCAGTATGTTTAGAAAGGTGTAGTAAGAATCTTGGGGCATGATGGGGGATCTGTAGCAAGCTACAGTTTGGATTGCAGTCTTACCTAGTGTTAGTTGCACCTGGAGAATTTCAGACGCATTGTGTTGGGCAACTAGCCTGGTGGTGTGAATATCCTTGGGGAATATGGACACTCCTCCACCTTTAGTGTTTTGGTCTTGGTTTGGTGGCTGAAAAGTGTGGTAAGAGTTGTAGCCTGGTATTGTAGGGGTGCTCTCTGGAGCCTTGAACCAAGTCTCAGTTACTGCACAGATATCTATGTTCATGAAACACTCTAAAGCTAGCTGTGAAAAAAGTATTACAGCACACAATACAGACATCCACAAGGCCTCCTATAGTTATATAAAGAATCTCCACGGCAATACCAACATGTGCTCTGAGCTACTGCACAATGTTAACTCCTATACTGAGGTATCAGATATTGCCAATATACTGGCACACAGTTCAGTGGGAACTTTACCCTCTCCCCACCCCCAAAAGACCAATCACAATACCAGTACACCTGCCAGGCACCCAGTAGTACTGCTGCTTTGGTTAACACACCACTGTCCAAGGCCAGAAATACAGCTTCTATTGGACCTGGCAATATCCCTGACTGTCTTCTGCATGAACTACAGAGTGAACTGGCACCTCACCTGTGTGCCCCATTCAATCAAAGCCTCATCTAAGGCTTTGTCCCTACTGACTGGTGCACTGCTACAGTTATCCCTCTCCACAAAGGAGGAGTGGCTGCAGACCCTGGGAAGTATTTTCCCATTAGTCTGACAAGGCTGTCATGAAAAGCAATGGAATGCATCATCATAGACCTAAGAAACAGGGATATGGGAATCTCCAGACTCAGGACCCCACATAGTTTGTTTTTGTGAAGGGTAGATCATGCCTGTTCAATCAACCTGGTTGACTTCTTTGAGTCAGTTACCAGAGCTGTGGATGAAGGCAAGGTGGGTCATACGGCGTACTTCAGTCTGGCCAAGCCCTTTGATAACATTCCCTACTCAGGGTTCATGGATAAACTCACTAAGCTATGCATCAACCCCTATAACAGTAGGTCAGTTGCAAACTGTCTCACAGATAGAACCCACAGTGTAAAAGCAGCTGAGCCCTTGTCAGACTGATGACCAGTTATGTGTGGAGTTCCACAGGGTTCAGTCCTGGGTCCTCTCCTGTTTAGTATCAACTTCTTTGAAATCCATGCCAACATGAAGGGACTCTGGCTGACAATGTTTGTAGACAATTGCAAGTTGGGAGCTATTAACTATCTAAGTGAAGTTGACATCCTATAGAAAGGCATCACTGAGACCAATGACTGGTGTCAGAGCCATGGTGTTGTCATCCTCCTTTGGGATGTCAGAAACTACAGTGATGTTACAGCACCACAAATCAGACACCAGTATGAAAGTGCATACCCACAACCAATTCCACCACAGTCACAGTCACATACTGGTAGGTCAGATGAACAGTAGTGTATATGGACTGTGTGAAGAAATACATAATAGTTTTCCAGTCACTCACTACCCCAACATACAGTGGTCCAATTCTCAGTGTAGTCTGAATGACAGTGGTAGAGGACACATCTCAGTCTGCTGCTAGAAAGGCATACAGTCAACAGATCAGCAGATACTGGAGCAGCATGCACAGTCAGATAAAAAAGGAGCTGTAACACTTACATCTACCCCTCTCTATACACAGCCAAAATAATATGCACACATGATATGTGTACACAATCCCAACAGTTTGCCAACAATTGCCAGACATGCACAGACCTCTCAAATGTACAGCTCACCTCAGAATGTACAGGCTCAGGACTGATATCTATGACTTCTTCCCCTTAACATGTCTGTGGGTCTACTACATCACTGTGATGGTAGGAGGAATGAAGGCAAAAAATAATGCTAATAAATACGTCTGAGACTCATAGTGCATGACATCTGGATAAAGCCTGACATCATTTGGGGACAGTGGCACAAGCACAGGTAGATTGGACATATAGGTGTCAGAAAATTAGACAGTTGCTGATGTTACTGGATTTGTTGTAACACGTCCTTTATGAGGAATATGAAGGCAGTAATACCAATGGAAGTTAGTATTTACTAACTGCAGTCCCCAGTGTCCCTGACTGATTTTCCAAGGACAACAACTGTCTGGGTAACAAACAAAACATAGACAAACATGTGGCCAGTCTGTGGAGAGGTATGTCAGAGACATATCACTGTCAGACGTGAAGTCACTCACTAAATGCATCTCCACACAAACCCTGTCAACTTATCAACTCAACATGTGTATAACAGCACTGATGGTGACACAGAATCTGTTCACAATTCGGGAGATATGTCCCCCATGTTGTTGTGCTGTCTCCAGATGTCCTGTCCTGTGAAGCATTCCCACCTACTGTCTGTGAATCTGTAGCCCACCACCTCTGTAATGTCCCTCACACAGGCAAGTAATAGGGCCAAGGCCCACATGACGAGTGTCCCATTTGTTGGAGCTAGCAGCAGTGCCCAGGCCCACAGCACAAAACTATGTGGGCACCTATATAGTTGTATGGCCTTAGCAATACCTGACATCTGCACATCTGCACAGAGGGCAGGCAGGAAGTGGACAGCAAACATGTTATGCATTAGGATGAATGTCCTGAAGGATAGAAGTCTGAAACTGAAATGTATGCCATTACTACATCACAGCAGTCCTCAATTACATGGGCAAAAAACATAGTACTCTACAGTTAATATAATAATATCATATTAATAGGAGCTACATAAACACATACAGCCGATACACCAAGAACAAGATAGTGTAGTACTCAGAGTCCCAGCTCTGCATGCAGAGGTGCATGATTGGAGTTCTACAATAGGCTATCTACATTTATGTGGGAAAAGCAGTGTCAACAGTACCAATTTCCTGATACAATATGTATGAAATCATATTCATCAACCACTGTACTGTAGCTGGTGTAACATGCAAGTGTGAGTGCATATAACATGTGATACTACCCATGTATAAAAATTAATAAATAAAAAAATGATGCTACCCATGTATACCCAAGTGTCCTGTACAGTATAGTCACACCCCTTGCTACTGTAATGAGAGCACATAAAAGCATTTTATGTACAGGACATTAAATAAACTTATTACATGATGTCATTACTCTGCTATTTTATGAGACTAGAATGTGAGCAATGGTTACTAGGGCTGAGCTATGCTTAGCAGGCTTACACTTTGCTTAAATGTGAATGATAACCAGTAGTTAACTCTGCTAAGCATATTTGCACACTGGCAAGCATCAATAAGAGAAGCCGACACAGTTTAAGCGCCTATCAGTTTAACCGTGTTTTAGCCCTGCTTAGCACTACACAAACCCATGCAAACCTGCTTACAACTGCTTAAAAGTGCCTCAATCACTCTGTATCCAGCAGCCCTTCTTCTGGCCAGCAACAAAATAATCAGCCGTGCTGAGTCTTGAGCCCAGGAAGCTATACACCATAGTCACAGCAATTTACCACTAGGACAGCTTAACTGTGTGGTGTTAGGATGTTTTTTACAGCATATCATGCTGTACAGTCAGTTTACAATAGGAAAGACACATTGTGTAATGAGGAATGATTATCTATAAATATATACATGAAAAAATGTTTACATATATAGAGGGATAGATAGATATGTGTGGAGATACATATATATGAATAATATCTAGATATATTACCAAGAAATCTTGACGTGTGTGTGTGTGTGTGTGTGTGTGTGTGTGTGTGTGTGTGTGTGTGTTTTGTGTGTGTGTGTGTGTGTGTGTGTGTGTGTGTGTGTGTGTGTGTGTGTGTGTGTGTGTGTGTGTGTAGATCGAATGTTTATAAGTTTGAACCACATATGGCCAGGACCATATGTTTGAACTTGTAAAAGTCCAATCTGACTGAATGTAGATCTCCATACAGAGCGGAAAGGGAAGATTTCCCATTTCCGCAATGTAGTGGGATCTCGGAGTTGGTATATTTAGGTAAGAGGGGTGTGGGGGTGCAGGGGGGTGTAGTCCTTCTGCTATAGATGTTTAGTTTTGTGTTTTTTGGTTTTATGTGGTTTTAATTCAGTGTTTGAACTTTTACAAGTTCAAACATATGGTCTCAGCCATATGTGGTTCGAACTAGTAAAGTCTGATCTACTGAAGTAGATATTTTATATATATATATATATATATATATATATATATATATATATATATGCATACATGTCTCTAAATGCCCATACAAACATATGCTGCTGATAGACCATCCATAACTGGGGCAGCATGCACAGTTGGATACAAAAGGACCCCTGACACTCACATCTTCCCGCCAAGTCCAAGTAATAAGTGAACAGTACGCTGCTACAAAATCATGATAGGCAATGCTCAATGGCCAGACATATACCGTGACCTCATAGCAAAACAACTGAGTGAACATAGTAAACAAAAATACAAACAGCCAGTAATTCACACAAGTTCATTCTACTTTGATGTCTTTGCCAAAGCCTTCAAGGAGTAACACATTACAAGAAATACTTGCCTTAATTAGAAGATGCAATTAACACTTAAGTACATTTAAATACACAGCCTTGCAATTACACTCCTCATTCAACCTCCTAGGGGATAAAGTATCACATTTAAAAACATACATTGATTCTGTACATAACAATTGTTCTTTGATGAGACTGAGAAACAGACTTTTTCCAAAGCAGTACCTTGTAACCCACTACACTTAATTACATGTACATACAGTGTGCAGCCTCCAATTACACTACTCATTTAACCCCCTAGGGGATATTGCATCACATTTAAGAATTTAAACTGATTATGTACATAACAATTGTTCTTTCATGATAACTAGCCCCATGGTGAGAATTATTAAAATGTACATCTATGGAACTGTCTTCTTTCTCATCAGTAATATGCCTCACATGTTCTAACAGCCTAGTTTTAAAACACATGTTACTCTCCCCAACATAAAATATGTTACAAAGGCATTTAAGATCATTGTCCATACACCAACCTCTTGAATATACAGAGTCCCACATGTTGTCTACCCTTTCCCCTCTGCAGGAATGACAGAATAAATAATGGTAGACCCTAACTATCAACCTCCTACTGTATGGCATCTGTACAAAGCCTGACATAATTTGGGACAGAGGCCCAAAAATATGGCCATACTTGAAATATTGCTGTTATACACTGAGACAATTGCTAGTGTTACAGGGTTTGTTGTAACATATCTTTTCTTAGGGATATACAGTCTGAAAAACAAATGGATGTTAGCATTTTCTGATTGCAATCACCAGAGTATTCTACTAATTTGCCAAGGACAACACCTGTCTGGGGAACAGACCAAACATAACTAGCAAACCTCTGGCCATTATGTGGATAGCCCTACAGTTGAGAGCTATGCAGACACAGAACTTTGTCAGACTGAAACCCATGCAGAAGTAGCATGTTCAGGCAAACCCTGTTAAACAAGCAGTGTTCAAAACATGTAACAGCAATACTGGCATTCTGCCCTTAGGTTTTGAATCTTCACTATTTAGTTGGCTTGTTTCCACAGGTCTTGTACTAACAGGTATTAACTCACACACCTCCAGGATCTCTAACTCACAGGTAAGGGAAAGGGCCAATGTCCATATGGAGTACTCAGTTATAGGAGTGTGTTGCCATGACATTGGCTATTGGAATAACTACACAGCTGCTCTGCATCCAAACAGCAACTGGGGAGCACCAATTGGTGCTCAGGCCATCATATGGTCATGAGTATTACCTACAAAAGACAAGCTGCTATCTATTCAAACCTCTGTCATAGGCAGTCCATCAGTGCAAAGCTGAAACAGTGTGAGAAAGAAAAGGATATATCTGTGAAAACTCCAGGAAAAATAAAAAAGGTATGTGAAACAGGTAAGCATGTAATTGAATGCAGTAGATGGTTTGTAATTAAGGTTGCCAACTGTACAGAATTTTTCCGGACTGTCCGGAAATAAAGGCTGTTGTCCGGTTGTCCGGATTTCACAGTGTAAATCTGGAAATTATTCGCAGGTGTGCCACAGTTGAAAAAAGTGCCGCAGAGTCCGACTGCTGATGAAACATCATCAGCGAGTTACACAAACACACTAGTCAGTCACAACTGTCACCTAACCTTATTGTTGAGGTTGCTAAGCAACCATATATGCGCATGTAAGCCAGTATAGAGCTAATTAGACAAGACAACAAATGTGATAATAAGAGTCTTAAGACTCCAAGAACAAACAGCAGCAGTGTGTTAGCAAAATTCCTCCACATGACCACATCTAGAAAAGTACAAAGACTGCAACATTTCTGTGCTTAAGACAGCCATATAAGACTTCTACTTGAAGTAGATTAGATACGTATTTGACTGTAGCTTTTATTTGACAATAATCTATAGAATAGCTCTTATTTGACAATCTACAGAAAATACTGCAACAGTGAAACAGTCAACACATCTACAGAAAACCATGACTACAATTTACTAAGAATGCTTTGCTACTGTATGCAGATTCATTGTCGATTTACACTGTGAGAGGGCAGACAACAAACTGAATTTCAGAAACATAAGATGGACAGGACAGCCTTCCTATTTTTCAAAATGAATTGCAGCTTCCTCACCTTACCTACAATGTAATGTAGCCATTGATGAAATACAGTGTTATACCAAAATCAATGAAAATTAAGAAGCCACAATTTCACAAATCCACAGTGATTATGCAATGCGATGATGCAAGTGTGACGAATCTAGGCTGCAGTAATCAAGATGGGACATGATTTCTAACTACAGCAAAGAGAACTTTTGAAGTTATATTTTCCATGTTTTTCAAAAAGGAAGCATTAGCTTTTTAAGTTAACAGTTTGAAAAAGTAAACCTATACTACAACACAAGCTTCACACAACAACATTTAATACATAACATTTTACGGAGTGAAAAGTATAACTCAGAAATAAGCACACAGAAAGTAAACTGTCATTCTTTCATCTTCCTTTTTTTCTCTAAAACCACCACTGTATGCTCAGTCTTTAGATGGGGAGTTTGGGGACGTATGGGGGTTTGCTTTGCTGGGTTCATGCACAGCTCACACTGACAGTCTGACACACACACACAATTCATGCAAATCTAGTCAGTCAGCCTCAGCCTGCAGTAACCAAACTGAAGCATTTCCCCTGAAGCTGATATATTAATCTCAGTTTGCAAGTGAAAGCTGAGATAACCAATTACCACTGATTCAGCACCGCGCCAGAATTGAAGAAAGCAAACTGAAATCCATGTTGAGATGGTAAGACCTCACGAGAGTGAGGCATGTATAAAAACACCATGCAGCCAACATCCACCTTATGCAAAGAAAAAGCAAAGGTGACTGACTGACTGTGTGGAAAACAACAAAAGGGAATTATCTTTTAGGTGGGAAGAAGATTAGAAGGGGAAGGAAGAAGTCAAGTCTGGACTGTAAAGAAGTCAATTATTGTAGGTAAGTAAGTACAGTGGATACATTAATTTACAGACAGAGAAGAAATAACTTTCATTGCATAATTATTTTACACAGAACAATAAATAAATAATACAGAACTGCACAGTGCATTATTAATGGAATGGTGATCATTTTCATAGTACTTTCCCTTGAATTGTACAGTCAGTATCAATAGTAGTAGTAAATGTGTGACTATACAGAGACAGACAGATTATAAATTTATAGATATATATTATAGATATATTCTAAATTTATAAACTGGTAAATTGGTAGCAGTGTGGAAGAGTGGAGCAATGTGGAAAGTATTATAGTAAAATTGAAAATCAGTGGGGAAAAAGGAAGAAGATATGGTAATGCAGTCTACAATTTAGCTGAAATGTAAAAGAAAGCATAACATTGGTGGTATTGGTATATGTTTGTAGTGTAGAGTTTTATCCTGGGAAAAGTGCAAGAGCAAAGTAAGGAATCCAAATTTAGGTATTGTGTGTTAGTTGTGATTTGAAGGAGTTTTAATTGTCAGTTTGTGGGAGAGAGAGTGTTGGTGTTCTACTTTTTTTTTTTTTTTTTTTTTTTTTTTTTTTTGAGACCTTTTAGTATAGTGAGATCCCTGCTGTATTGATTTGCATTACAAATAGCTGTTTCTTTCTTTTGTGGAGCATATAATTCTGCTTAGTAGTGCTCGATAATGTCATTTACAGTCTCAGAAGGCATGGGTAGTTTCCTACAGTAGTTTTCTGGTTTGTTAATGGGATTATGCATTGTTTGTCACTAACTTAGCTAGCTCAATCCAGTCTGTTGTTGTAATACTGTACAATGGTGTAGTTGTCAGTGAGATGACAGCAGTACAGAAGGAAGATAAGATTAAATTAATAATTTAAAATACTAAAATACATTAAATTAATAATTTAAGTACTGTCAGTTTCCTTTTCAGCATTAGTGAATTGAGCAAAATGGTTTGTTAGTTTTCTGTATAATATTTCTTTTCAATTTTACTGTCTCCTCACATTGTCCACTTGGCTATGGGTTTGTTGTTCAGCAGTCTGATTTAGCGTGTGTATTGGAAGAAGCTGTTATGGTTATAGAATCTGGATGCCCAGGCTGCATCTAATGCTTTTGTAGCACTCCCTTGGAGTTTGATTTCATGCATCTATTATATATTTATATATATGTTATATATAATTCAAACTGTTCAATCACGCAGAGAGACTGTATATAATTGCATTCTGAATAAATAATAGTACAACAACTTTGTTGATCTGTCCCCTTCAACTTGTTTGCTAATTATGTAGTTCATCACCAGTATAAACAGTAGTGGGTGGGTGCAAAACTACATCCTAATGCACATCCACACACCCACTGGAAATCCCTCTGAGTCCACACTGTTTGTACTTCAACAGTACTTGTGTCATTGGGCTCTTGTACTATACATAGCCTGTATGAAGTCTACTGTTTCTGGAGCCTTTCAACTATCTTAGCACTGCCAACATCAACTTTCTTGGAACCTTGTATGCTTTCTCCAAATCTAGAAATGCCCATTTGGACTCTTTCCACATCTCTAGCCTTTTCTCCACAGTCCACTATCTGTCTCATTGCAACAGGTTTGTTTATTTGGTTAGTGTATCCTCCTGATGATCTGAATCCAAACTGCTCCTGTCTCCCCCACCCTTACTTTCTTCTAGCACCATTCTACTTATATCTTGATGAGGGGCAAGTAAATTATATTGTTTTCCTTTTCTACTAGGAAATTTAATAGACAAACAGGATTTGCTGCATCAGCATCAGCATCACACATCTTGAAAAATGGATAAATGACTTCCTCCTGCACCTGTGAAGAAGATAACCTCACTTCCTACACGTGTGACTACTAAGGAAGACACTCCACCTAAAAAGAAATGACAAATTTGCATGTTTCGACAGGAGTGGTTGAAAGATTCAGAGTTCAAATCATGGTTATACTGGAATGATAAAAACGTCGACTTTGCCAGGTGTAAAGTTTGCTGCTGTTCATTTTCTGTCAAAACTGATGGACTTACAGGCGTCCGGAAACATGCAGCTAGTGACAAGCACAAACGAAACTTTGAAAGCCAAAAAATATCAAGTACACTGAAGCATTTCTTTCCTACTCCCAACTGTTTGGATGAAGAACAAGTTACTGCTTCCGAATTAGCAATGACGTTTCATGGAATACAACATCATCATAGCTACTCTCCACAGGCTTGTGGTAATAAACTCTTTTGCCAAATATTTTCCGATTCCAAATTGAGCAAAACAATTTCCTGTGGAAAAACCAAAGCAGAGTCATTCACTGAAAACATTTTATCACCTCATTCCGTGGAGATGGCTATAAGGGAACTGCAACAAAATAAGCCATTCTCATTAGCAACGGATGCTTCAAACAAAGGCAATTTGAAAATGTATCCGGTGTCAGTCAGGTTCTTTTCATCTAGCAGAGGTGTCACTGATCATTTGATTGATTTCTATGTTGACAGTGATGAAACGGCAGATGGAGTAACAACCAAGATTTTAGAAGTGCTAGAAGGCAATGGTCTGCAAGTTGAAAACTTAGTCAGCTACTGTGCTGATAATGCATCTGTCAACTATGGCAAGCACCATTCCATTTTTGCTACTCTAAAGACAAAACAGCCACATCTTATCAAAGCAAACTGCAACTGCCATGTTCTGCACAACACTGCCAAACACGCATGCAAACAGCTAAGCTATGATGTTGAGCAGTTGATTGTCAAGGTGTACAGCGAATTATCATCAGCTAAACGGTTGGATGAGCTGAAATCTTGCTATGACTTTGCAGGGGAAGAATACATTGCTTTATTGCATCATATTCCTGTACGTTGGTTGTCTCTTGAACCTGCAGTCGAAAGGCTGATAAAATGCTGGACAGCTGTAAAGATTTACTTCATCAGTGAAGGAAAACAGGAAACAAATAAATTGATTTGGAGTTTTATTTCAGATCAGGAAGATGGGTTGTTGAAGAATGGTGAACTTTCTGTCCCAGAATGCTACATCCATTTTGTGTACAGCTTCATGAGAGTGTTCACACAGGCCATTAAGCAGCTGGAGTCTAATACAACTTATATCACACAGCTTTTTGCTGTGATGGAGAAAGTACACAATGAGTTGGTCAAGAGAAAAAATTATCATTTTTTTGGCTTTGCTGTTAACAGCAATTTCAGATTTATGACCAACAGCCAGGTGTCATCGTTTAAAACAGAAGTGCTGAAAGTGTACGATCGAGTGATTGCTTACTTGGATAAGTGGTTTGACTTTGAAACACGTCTGCTGAAGAAACTGTGTGTTCTAAACCTTGATGAGCCTTGCTGCTTTTCTGACATTTTAGAGATAGTATCAGCCTGTGGTGTGACTGTTGGTGGAGATGAACTGTATGCGGAGTATCTGTGCTTGAAGCAAGTCATTCCAAAGCTGAAGGAAAATCAAGCTGAAGTTGACGAACGATGGGTTGAATTCTTTAGTGGTTGTGATGCACCTAACTTGAAACGAATCATTGAATTTGTTTTTGCTATTCCTACTAGCAATGCCCATGTTGAACGTATATTTTCAATGATGAAAAACTTGTGGACTGATGAAAGAAACCACATGAGGCCTGAACTTATGAAAGCTGAACTATGTGTAAAAGTCAACTTTGATATGTCATGTTCTCGGTTTTTTCACTATGTATCCAAAGAAAAGTCATTGCTGAGAGCTGCAAAAAGTGAGCAGAAATATTCGTTTAAGAAGAACAGGGATTACAGCATTAGACAGTAGTCATGGAGGAACAATAACAGTTTATAGACCTGGTATATATTTGTTTGAAGTGTTAGGGACAGTAGGAGGAGGACCTTGTGGGATTCAAGTGGGACTGGGAAACGTCCTTAAAACTGAATGGCTTTAGAACTGCCCTCAGTCAGAGGAGACTTCTATTCTATAACAAAAGAACAGCAAGCCCCAGAAACCTCTGGAGTAGGAGAGCACTGACTGAGTCACTGTGCATCCTAATGTAACTGTGAATATTACATTTCAACTCAGAGAGATTTCTGCGAAGGAAGTGCTTTGCGTTTTCTAATTTTTGTGTAAGAGAAGATAAAACAAGTGTTCTCTCCTCTGTCCTGAGTTTGTTTTCCTCTGTTTTAACTAGGTTGAACTGCAACTGAGTGTTTTCTTTCCCCTTGCTAAACTGTGTGCGAAAAAATATTACAAACCAATATTTTGTGTGCCCTTCCTTAACACTGTGTTAACTAAGTTTGCTATAATATGCATGCAACAAAAATGGTGTATCTAGCACTAGCAATTAAAATAAAGTTTCATATTATATATGTGTGCAGCTGTGCTGTGTATATGCATGTTCATGTTTTGTGTGTGAGTGTGTGTGTGTGTGAGTGTGTGTAAGATTGAGATAGAATTCTGTGAACTACTTACAGTTTAAGCATCAGGATAATTATTCTCTTTGGCTAGGAGCCTATGAATGGAGAGGTTTGCTGTCATGTATGAAAGACAAGTGTACATTTAATTGAAGTAAAAACCCTGTGAGTCTTTAACACCTAGGTCTCCTTCAGACCTTCACAATCACATATTTGGTTGAAGTCACCTAACATCAGCTCACTGACTCAGCATCTTTTTTTTTCCATAATTTTGCATCATTTAAGTACTGTCAGTTTCCTTTTCAGCATTAGTGAATTGAGCAAAATGGTTTGTTAGTTTTCTATATAATATTTCTTTTCACTTTTACTGTCTCCTCACATTGCCCACTTTTTTGGGTAATTGTAAATATGCCAATTTTAATTCAGGCTCCTTCTATTGTGTCCACCCCAGCCTATGTTTTCCAGGGATTCTTTTCAAATACATTCATTAGTTATTTATTTTGTCAGTTAGCTTTGTTTAGTCTGTCTGTATATCTTCATGAAGATTATCTGCAATTTTTTACCCCATCCTACAGCAAGATGATTCAAGCATCATCAAGTTCTTGACAGGCAGTGTCAGGCAACAGCAGACAATACATTTTCAGTATTAAGCATAATAAAGTATTAAGTACTTTCAGCTCAACTAAGCATAAAGAATGATCATATGACATGTCCAATGTAATGGGAAGCAGTGGGTTGCCATTTGCCACCTTTTCAAATGCCCAAGGTTGGACATTTTTGGTAGAAACGTGAGATTTTTCAGGAAAGAAACATACCCATGGGACCCATGGGTATGTTTCATTGTTCCATGGCTGTGTAAACACAAAATCTTACAGTTTACAGCCGGAAAAAAGTAAGAAATGTAAGTTTCAGTTAATAAAAATAATGCGAGAGCAAGACTAATGATTCCAAACATTATTAAGCAAAATTTTGTATTTTGAGTACCAACATTACATGCCATTTTTACTTTCACATACATGTCCAGAATTTTTGACATAAAAAGTTGTACATGTCCAGAATTTTTGACATGAAAAGTTGGCAACCCTATCTGTAATAATGGAAAATAGGGTTTTGAAAGCATATGTCTCAACAAGACTTGCTGTACTGATGTACTGCTTAACAGCACTGATGGCCAGAGCATGTGGCTCTGTCTGTAGTGACTAGGCCAGTTACTAGGATGTTGTACATATCCATATGTTACCTGTGAATATAACTATGATACACATTTGTCTTGTACATATGACAATTATACAGAGCATGTGCAGAGTAAGGTACTGCTACAGATGTGTGTGTTGAACTGCATGTTATATACTGAAATCATACCATTCAACTGTCCAGTATTCTGCACACTGACCATATGTGTATATCTGTCAAATCCTTGCCAAATCTGTGAAGAGTGACATTACAACATCTCCATTCATTGTCCTCTGGCTTTTCCCATTTGGGATTGCCACAGTGGATCATCTGTTGCCATTTCTGCCTGTCCTCTGAATCTTGCTCTCTCACACCAAACACCTGCATGTCCTCTCTCACCACATCCAGAAACCTTATCTGAGGCCTTCCTCTCTTCCTCTTACCTGGCAGCTACATCCTTACCATCCTTTTCTTAGCATACTCAGCACCCCTCCTCAGCACATGTCCAAACTGATGTAATGTTGCCTCTTCAGTTTTGTCTCATATCTGTCCAGCATGGCCTGAGCCTGTCATATACACATTGCTAAACCTGTGCACCCGTGTCACACCCAGTGCAAATCATAACATCTGTAACTCTGCCATGTGCAGCTCTGACTCCTGGCTTTTTGTCAGCTCCACTGTCTCCAACCCATATAACATAGGTGGTCTCACTACCCTCTTGTAGACCTTACATAGCACATTTACTGGTACTCGTCTGTCACATATCACTCCTGACACTTCTCCACCCTCTCCATCCTGCCTGTACTCTCTTCTTCACCTGTCCTCCATAGTCCTCATTACTCTGAAATGTTGATTCCCAAACATTTGAACACATCCACCTTTGCCAACTGTACCCCATGCATCCTCAACATTCCACTATCCTCCCTCTCAGTCACACACAGATATTCTGTCCTAGTGCTGCTGACGTTCATTCCTCTCTCTCAAGAACATATGTCCACCTCCCCAGGGTCTCCAAAAGCTGTTCCCTACTCTCAATACAGATCACAATGTCATCTGCAAACAACATAGTCAACAGGGACTCCCATATGATCTTGTCTGTCAACCTATCCATCACCATTGCAGATCAGAAAGGGCTCACAGCTGATCCCTGATGTCATCCCACCTCCACCTTAAACACATCCATCAATCCCAATGAAGACCTCAATGCTGTCACACCACCCTTGTACATATCCTGTACTACTCTTACATATCTCTTCCACTCATGACTTCATCATGCAATACCACAACTCCTGTCTAGGCACCCTGTCACATACTTTCTGTAAGTTTAGAGAGACACAGAACAACTCCTGATCTTCCCTGTATTCCACCAGTAACAGTCTCAGAGCAAACATCACACTGGTAATCCCCTTTCCATGAATGAAACTATACTACTGACCAGTACTCCTCACCTCCCTGCGAAACCTAGCTTCCACTACTGTTACCCATAACTTCATGCTGTGACTGGTCAATGTTATCCCTCTGTAGTTATCGCAGCTCTGCACATCAACCTCATTCTTAACACCATACCCAAGCACTTTCTCTCCACTTGTCATGCAGCCTCACACTTCCAAAGATATCAGTAAACAGTCTGGCTAACTGCCATTTCACCTAAACTACCCCATGCTTCCACATATGTGTAATGTGGACCAACAGGCTTGCCAGTATTCATCCTCTCCATAGCTATCCTTACATCCTCCTTTTTAAGCCATTGCACTTCCTGATTCACCAAACCCACATCATCCAACCTTCTCTGTCTCATTCTCTTCATTCATCAGTCTCTCAAAGTACACTGTCCATGTCCTCAACTCTCCTCGCTTGTGAGTACATATACCTCATTATCCTTTATCACCCTTATAAGGTATATGTCCTCAACACACTCTCCTCGCTTGTGAGTACATATACCTCATTATCCTTTATCACCTTTATCTGCTGCACATCTTTCCTAGTTCAGTGCATCTGTCCAGCCAATCAATACAATTCCTGTCATCCCTCTTTAGTGTCCAACCTATCATAGAACTCTTCATATGTCCATCCTCAGCCTTTGCCACCTCTGTCTTTGCCATGCACATCATCTTATCATACCCATGCCTACTTTCCTCATCTCTCTGACAATCCCACTTCTTCTTCCCCAACCTCTGTCTCTGTATACTGTCTAGTATTTCCTCAGTCCACCAACAGGTGTCCTTGTACTGCTTCCTCCATCCACATGTCACCCCAAGCACCTGTCTAGCTGTCTCCCTTACCAGCCCTGTTGTACTTCACCAGATATTTGTTAGATTGTCACTGCCACCCAGTTGCTATCTCAACTCTTCCCTGAACTCCACCTCACAAGCACACTTTTCCAGTTCATACCATTTGGTCCTTGGTGCTGCCCCCACACACCTCCTCATCTCAATCGCCAACATCATCTCACATACCAACATTCTCTGCTGCCTAAATACACTTTCTCCTGTCACCACTTCACAGTCTCCAATCTCCTTTAAACTGGCCCTCCTACATTGGATATATTCCACCTGTGTGCATATTACTCCACTCTTGTATGTCATCCTATGCTCCACCCTCATGTTATAGTGCATATTCACCACAGCCATGTTCATCCTTTTTGCAAAATCCACTACCATCTCACCATCTCCACTCCTTTTAACACCACACATACCCATCAACTCCCCATCCCCTCTGTTCCCTTCACCAACATGCCCATTGACATTTCCTGCAATGACCAGTCTGTCACCCTTGGGTGCAGTCATCACCACATCATGCAACTGACGTCATATTTCTCTTTCTCATCCATCGCACAACCAACTTGCATAGCATATGCGCTAACAACAGTCATCATTACACCATCAGCTTACAGCTTCAGAAACATCACTCTATCAGACACTTATGTCATCCTCCAAAAACACTCTTGGCATATTGTTCCTTCAGCAGAAGCCCTACCTCCTTCCACCTCCAGTCCACACCTTGCTAGCAGAATGAACCCCTTCCGTGTGGTCTCCTGCACACACACAATATATCAACCATCCCCTGGGCATCATATCAGCTAGCCTGGTCTCTATACCACTCATACTGCCAACATTAACAATTCTTACCCTGAATACCACCCTCCTAGCCTTTCTCCACTCTTTATGCCATATGACTGTTGGACATCCTCCAGGAGATGCCTGTCAGTGCAAAGGCTGCTGTGCTATTGAATGACTCAATTATGTTACAGCAATAATGAGACACTGTCACTGATTTTGTCCCATTGCACCCATGTATGCATGGCATCCTACAGATGTCCTGCTGTAACAGGTTGAGAGGGATGACTGCACAGCAGGAGTGTGAAGTTAGTGTGCCATACTGACATGGAGCAGTCATGTATGTGAGGTATTAGGTATGCACATGTCAGTATGAGTAGGTGTATGTGTCCACCTCCTGAAAACAGACATGGGATGCAAAATATCAGTTAAAACAGCTGTACATGTTGTACACGTGTGTAATCTTAGTTACTGTGCACCCAAAAGAGTGACATTTCTACAGCTACTGGTTGTTGCATTGCCCTGACACTGCCATGGTTAGACCAGTAAGCATGATTATCATGACTAAATTAGAGAGATGTCCAACTGTGCTATAACTTTGTGGCAATGCCCACTAGAAACAACTGATTGAACTTATCCATGGCTGTATGGACTCAGCAATACCTTACTTGACATACCTGCCTCCACCAACATAGAGTAATCCCCCTTTGCTGGGCAGCATCATAACACATACCACCAAATTGGTCCCTATATTGGCTGTACAGGGCAAAGTAGGAGCAGGAGCTGACCTGGCATCAAGCCAGCCATTGTCTGAACAGGCAAATAGGGTCATAGGTGGATTACTGTAAGGCCAACTATGAGTACAAATTGGAGACATCCACCAGGGACAATCACAAGGCCATCTTCCCATATGTCTGCAATCTCAGCGGCAACATAACAACCCATCATGTAATGGTGGCCAATCAGATCACATACACAACATAGCTACAGGTGACCTGATGCAGACAGGGTTAGGGCAAACATCCCCTTTGGCTCAGCATCACTATAGGTGGATATGTACTGCACCCACACCCTTCCCCTCACCACCAGTGAGTAGGGACATATTGCCTACTGAAAAGCAACAAATGTAAGTATTCATGGGATGTCATATCATCCCTGTCTGCATCCTACATGAACTCAGGCATGTGCTCCAGCTGCATTACACACTGTATTCACACCAAGCTGCAGCACCATTCACACACCATCCACATGGAAGATGGCTAATGTCATCCATTTATACAGAACTGCATGAGAAATGACAGATTATGCAAACAACTTGCCCTCACTGCAGGCAATATGACTCATCAGGACCAGGAGTGCAATGCAAGCTGATACTGTGCTGATAGATTACAGGGGTATCCTGTGGTTGTGAGTGGTGGCTACTGGCATGGTTGTGAGTGTTAGCTACTGGTACTCAAGGTACATGTGCAGGTACTGGAGATACTGTTGCCAAATGTATGGGGACCTGTGATGTGTTTCCCTGTTAGTGTCTACCAGGTGCAATGTCACATCAACAGTGGGAGACCTTTTCACCAGCGGAATGCAACCTGATAATGGAAGCCATAATACAGAACCACACAGTACTGTTGGGCCGAAGCCAACAACATCTGTGGGAGAGGACTACACTGTGGGGTGACCCTGTCCACAGGGTGAATTAGGTGGGCCTGCACACACTTACATATGAGCAGGTGTGGCATCATGCCACCAACCTCATATGCTATGCCTGGCAAAGGACTGCTACCAGGGACCCAACAACCACAGGTGGAAGCCCAGCCATGCAGCCCCACTGACATTAAATAAGGAGGTCCTTACCAAGCTTGGGCCACCCATCACAGTATAACACCAGGGTACAAAGCCCCACTTGCTGGAGATGGGTGGCACACACAATGGATAAGAAGAGTGCAGGTAAAGTCCCGGTGGGGATTAGTATACTACTGTATGAGACATACTTGTATCTGTACAGTATCTACATGCATGTACCAGGTCTGATTGTATTTGTAGATGGGGATTTCTGATGCACAGAAGTGCAAATCTATGGTGAAGGACAGCAAATTGTATAGTATTGGGTGTTTTACTGTAAATATGTAGGCATGCTGCATCCATCCTTTTCCAAGGGCACATGTGAGTCTGCTGACAATACCTTTCTCCCACAACTACATAGGTCACTCTGGTTTGCATATGGGACAGCAGCCTGAAGCTGGTGGGTATGGAATTGTTCAGTTGTGCTTTGGCAATACTCCAGGCATGTGGAGGGCATGCAAGTTATCATGCACACAACTATGACTAATAGCCATATTGCTTTATGTGCAAGTTAACTTGTGGTGGGATTAATTGTATTACATCACAGTGGTCACCACAGGGGCCTATCTGGAGAAAATGTAACATTCCTCTAGCATAACTCACAACCGGTCAGTGCAAGACATCTGGACAGACACCAGCAAAATGTGTTGGACAAACAGACTAAGGTAGGGACATGTGTGAAACGTTATTGCTATACAGTGGATATAAAATATATATACACACACACCTGTTGAGATGCCATTTGTTTCTGAAATATATTGATTGATACCACAATATGTCAGTCCACACCTTTCCCAACCTATAATATGACCCATGACGTGAATAATTCACTTGTAAAACCAAGCATCTGCACTCATGTATTGCACTTACAAGCCTGGACAAGTGTGAGGATCGCAGACGTTGTATCAGTATGCTGTTTCAGTCAGGTATGATACCTGATGCTGCCATATGTGTCAGTACACTCACTGTGGCCTACTAGGCAACTATATCACATATATGGGCATTGTTAAGGCAGGCAAAGCACTAATAGGTTCTAAACATCTGGATGTTCCATACACATCTGTACAGAGGATTGGTATTGCCTGTATAATGGTTTCACATGCTGCATGTGAGGTAGATGCCATTACCACACTATATAAAGTAGTGGCATCAGGAGGTGGTCACCTGCCATGTATGGTACACACACATCAAAATGGTATCAGCCACACAAGATATGACACACACACACACACACACACACACACACACACACACACACACACACATATACTAGTATTAAGATTAGAACTCCTACCTATCTATTTATGTCTACTATAGTGTTACACAGTTATCAGATGTACCACAGAGCTTACACAACTTCACCTCATCCAAAGGTACTTGTAAGGTGAATGACGACAGGACTATTAAATTAGGATGAGTATGGTGTTACACAACTCAAAATGGTATAACCTTCACCATACATGATTTTCACACAAACACACACAAACACACAAATAGCTGCCAGTATTGAGGGGAGAACTCCTGTCTATCTAGTTATTTGTATTATGGTATTACACAGTTAGCAGACATGCCACACAGCTTATACAATCTAACCTTGTCCAAAGGTACTTCTAAGGTGAATGACAACAACAGCAGTAGTAAAGTACGGCGGGGGAAATGTAATGGGTGGAGCACAAATCAAAATGGTATACGTCACACAGTATCCGATTCACATACACACACACACACACACACACACACACACACACACACACACACACACACACACACACACACACACAGTTGCTAGTATTGGGATCAGAACTCCTGCCTATCTAGTTATTTCTGCTATAGTGTTAAGCAGTTATCAGACGTGCCACAGAGCTTATACAATTTCACCTATTCCAAAAGGTACTTCTAGGTGAATGACATCAACAGGACTTCTAAACTGGAGTGAGGGGAAGTGTAAAGGGTGATACAAAAGTCAAAAATGGTATAACCCACACAGTACATGATTCTCTCTCTCACACACACACACACACACACACACACACACACACACACACACACACACACACACACACCACACACACACAGTTGCCAGTATTGGGATGAAAACTCCTGCCTATCTAGTTATGTTTATTACAGTGTTGCGCAGTTGTTAGATGCACCATGGAGCTTATACAACTTCACTTAGTCCAAAGGTTCTTCTAATGTGAATGACATCAACAGGACTTCTAAATTGGAGTGAGGGGAAGTGTAAAGGGTGGTACACAAGTCAAAAATGGTATAACCCACACAGTACATGATTCTAGCTCAGACACACATACACACACACACACATACCTCTCAACTGTACAGATTTTTGCAGAATGTCCAGATTTTTGTCTCATAATGTTGGTGTGTTCCTCCTAAAATCTGTACTGTTCTGGCAAATAGCTGAGGATAGAAGTCATTAAATAATGACAGACATTTGAGTTTAAGACTTCACATCCTTCAGAAAATTAATGCTAATGCAAAACCTATTATTCTATCGACTTTCTAAGTTTGTAAGAGCAATATTTAAAATCTGTCCCACCATCATTTTAGGCTTTGTCCAGATTTTTTGCTCTAAGAGGTTGAGAGGTATGCACACACACAGTTGCCAGTATTGGGATGAGAACTCCTGCCTATCTAGTTATGTTTACTATAGTGTTATGCAGTTACTGCATGCACTACAGAGTGTACTGGACTTACAACTGGCCAAAGGTTCTGATAACTACACAGCAGAGGTAAAGTATTACAGGTGGCAGGAAGTCTGCCTTCAGTTTCTACTGTACATCTTGCTAGTTCTTTCTGCCTTGCACTTCAAATAGCATTATAGCTTTGCACTTCAACAGGTTATTGTATCAATAAGTGTTTCACACCTGGGAGCCATCAGCAGTAGTCATTCATCATGGAATTAGCCCCAGTACTTACTACTTATGACCACACCTCCTGGCATGATTGAAGTATGGTTTTCTGTGCTTTCACACATTAACCTGGTGCACTTATCCATTCTGAGGCACTGTTGCAACTGCTTAATGTACAGTGATGACCCTCTCCTCTAAACTCCAAACTCTCAGACCAGGGAGACTTACCCCTATATCACCAAATGTGGAAATATGCACTCTCCAGAAAAGACTGGACTAGCTGGTCAAGAGGATGAGATAAACACCTGCACCACACCATGTGGACCACATAGCTTGTCACAACACCCACTATGACAGCCCTGACATACACTGAAAAGCCACACACCCACCTTCACAGAGACACTCAATGGACATTTACACAAACAGCACAGACCAGCAAAACAGATACACACTCAGACACCACGTCATAGCACATGCCAAAGGACACATATGTCACCTACACAGTGCACAGTGTGCCCCTCGACCTAAGCTCCTAAGGCTGACCACCTTGCACAATACAGTGATGATGGGTGACTCAGTATTGCAGCACACAGATATCCGACTCACTATGTTGATTATGGAGGAGATAACAGCCAACTGTCTATCACATGCTAGTACCCAACACATGACACACCCAGTCAGGCCACTTCACAACAGCAACAAGTATCACTCTGTTATCATCCATGTGGGTGTGAATGACCTGAGACACATCTCCCTGGGCTACATGACAAGAGACATGGTTGAACACTCAGATTATGTGGTCCAGGCAGGTGTGAAAGTAGCCCTGGGCAGTATATTGTCATCATCCAGACTGATGCTGCAGTACTACCAAAAGATAATTGGCTTAAGTGTTGTATGTCATTCTCAAAGGATCCAGTATCTCTCCGCTTGGGATAACATGATTGACAGACCTCAATGCCTTACCAGAAATGTCATAAATCTGTCAGGGTTTCCAGGTACAGGGTAAGTGTCTTGCCACCCCTATAGTGCCTTATTAGGCAGTGTTCCAAATCAAATTACCACCGTAACAACTAGACATGTATGCAATCTGAGGGTCATGCTGCTCAACAGTACACATCTAACTGTCAAGATGCAGTCACTGAAAGCACTCCTCAGACTGAAGGACATTGACAGTTGTGCTGTAATGGAGAGGTGGTTCACAGCAGCAGACAGCAGCCCTGCACTAACAGGCTATGACGCATTCCACAGTTGTCAGTGCCAAAACATGGACTACACCTCCACAGGTGCTGTTGTCTCCATGTCCATAATAGATATGCACAGCTCCAGACTAGTATCCCAGCATAATGCATCTGAGCTACTTCCTGTAAAACTGACTTTGGGGAATAGTGCAATCTACACCATAGACTGCTATGTCTCTAGACTGTCAATGCACATTCCTCAACACCTTGGCATCTATGAAGGCCCAATCCAAGACTGACACAGTAGGAGACTTCAACTACCCCTCCATCACCTGGGGAAAGTAGTCAAGCACCAGTACACTGGCCCAATACGTCATGGGTTTCATCAGTTCCAGTGGCCTGGACTGGCTCATACTGACCCCCCCGTAGAGGATGCAACAATCTTGACCTGTATTGATTACTTACATATGGGACAATCCCTACCTGGTCAGATCCAAACATGATGTAATCAACATGTAGCCCATCATCACACCCACATCTCCCACAAAGGTAACTACCTTGCAAAACCTCTCCAATGCTGACATTGCAGTCATAAAAACAGGGATGGATGACTTCACTGCACCCATGCCAATGGGAAATAGCTGCATGACTGTCACATCATACACATATGCACTGCACAAACATGTACATGCATGGTACTAGCCATAGCCAACAGAACCCAGACACTGTCCTGCAAACACTGGAAGCCATTGTGATGGTCCCCTGGCATTACTAAAGTGTACAACAGAAAGAGGACACTGCTGCAAAAAATGGTGGTGTCCCAAGACTGGTGAACCCCCTCAAACACGACTTGCGATCCATCATGAAATCACCTACAGGCAACTATGAAGACAGATTTGCAGCAGACACTGACGACAATCACAAAAGCCTTTGATAGTTATATCAACAACCTCCACAGCAATAACCACAAATGCTGTGAGTTACTGAACAATGCTGATTCCTATCCTGACACAACAGATCTTGGCCACAGTCTTGCCAACACAGTCAATGCCAGCTTTACCCCTCTCTCCCCCCAAGGGGACAATCACATTGGCAGATGAATGCCAGGCACCCAGCATTACTGCAGGCCAGGTTAGACCTGTATTGTCCATAGGCAAGGATACAGCTTCCATGGGACCCCAACATATCCGTGGCTGTGTTCTACATGACATACAAGGAGACCTGGCACCACATTTGTGTGCCCTGGTCAGTCACAGCCTCACCTCAGGCTTTGTCCTTCCAAAATGGCACACTGCTACAATCATACCACTTCCTAAAGGGGTAGTATCTACAGACCCTGGGGATTATTGGGTCCTTAGCCTGACAAGTCTACTATGTATGGGTATGGGTGCATCATCAGGGGCCTGACTGACCAAGATATGGCTGATCTCCTAACTCTGTACCCCACACAGTTTGACTTTGGGAATGGCAGATCATACCTGCTTAACCTGGTTGACATCTTTGAGTGAGTCACCAGGGCTGTGTATGACAGTAAGGCACTGCATACAGCCTACCTCAATCTGTCCAAGGCTTCTGATACCATTCCTCTGTCAGGGTTTATTGGTAAACCCAACAAACTAGGCATCAACCCCTATATCAGTGGATGGTTTGCAAAGTGGTTCACAGAACACACAGTGTGACAGTGGCAAACTCAAGGCAGACTGGCAAGCAGTCTTGAGTGGGGTCCCACAGGGATCAGTACTGGATAGTGTCCCGTCCGGCATTCTCAGGAGTCCAGCCCAACACAGAGGAATTCTGGCTGACCAAGTTCATAGAGGACTGCAAGCTGGGAGCTATCATGAACTCCACAAGTGATGCAGACATCCTACAGAAAGGCCTCACTGAGACCAATGAATGGTATGGAAACCATGGCCAGAAGCTTAACACCACAAAATGCATCATCATCCCCTTTGGTAAAACACTTCCCCATAAGATCCACATCAATGGAAGCCCAATAAACACTGTAGGCATTATAAGAGATCTGGGGGCACAGGTTAACAGCAACTTTTCCTTCAAGCACCACATTGCCACTGTTGTCAGGAAGTCATTCTATATGGCACATTGCATTACCGAGGGTTTTGCATCCAGGAAGTCAGAGGTAATGATCTCTGTCTACTATTCCCTCATTAGACCACTCCCCAAGTATTATGGCCCATTTGTCATGTACCTCACTAGACACCTGCTACACCTGGGGAAACCACAAAAGCACCTCAGAAGGTGGTTCCAAGGCATTAAACACATATCCTACACAGACAGACTCAGCAGACCCAAGCTATTCTCTGTGTCATATCACCTAATTAGCAGCTATCTGTGCTTGACTTACAAAGCCATGACTGACCCAGCTGGTTTAGAAATGCTACATATAAATCTATCCACACCACACACTGTAGAGACCTCTACCTCAGTACCACAATCACCACAACATGCTGGTGGGACAGGTCCCTCACCAAGAGACTGCACATGCCCTGGAATACACTTCCCATACATGTCATGCAGAGCACCTAGCTGATCCTGTTCCAGAGAAATCTTGATGAAGGGATGGGTAAAAGTCAGTTCAACCCAAGGATCACTGCAGTAGCTATACTTGATACATGCACTGGAAAGTAACATCAGATGGCACAATGGCAGGGTCCTTCTATGTGCTAGGCTTGTTAAGGGTCCTGGGCCATTACCTACTACACACTTGTAAACCTATAAGGGAATGACATCAGCAGGACTGATAAAATAGTGCAGTGGGTATTTAACCCATCAAAATACTTTGTCCTATAAACAGACACACTTGCCAGATGTGAGAGTAGAACCCCTACCTAACTAGTGAATTGTACCACAGCATTATACAACTACCTCATGCGCTACAGAGCTTACTGGGCTGAGAGTTGGCCAAAGGTGCTGATATGGGGAATGACATCAGCAGGACTGATAAAGTAGGGCAGTGGGTGGGAAAATTTTCAAAATACTTCTACTTACAAACATACATACCCACACACACATTTGCTGGATACAAGAGTAGAGCCCCTGCCAAACTAGTCAGTTGTACTATAATGTTAAGCATTTATCACATGCACTTACTGAGCTTACAGGGCTGACATCTGGCTAAGGTTGGTGATAAGGGACTGCCATCATCTGGACAGATGAGGTGGGGCACTGTGAAGTGTCATGGGTGGGAATGGCATAAAACTGTATCACCCATAAACAAACACACAAGTGCCTCAGTCTTGCACACACAACTGTCACACACAAGTCTACATTTGCCAACACTGAGAGTAGAACTCCTATCTAACTACTTGCATTATTGTCTCATACGATTATCACATGCGCCACAGAGCTTATGGGGCTGAAGCCTGATGGAAGGCATGTCTAAGATGACTGATATCTGCAGGACTACTAAAGTAGGGAACGAGGAGGTGCACTAGGTTTGAATGGACCCAAAAACATTTAGTTGTGAACACACACACACAAACACACACACACTTTTACATTTACCAGGACTGAGATTAGAACTCCTACCTAATTAGTTATTTGTGTTATCATGTTATGCAGTTATCGCACATGCCACAGAACTTATGGGGGCTAAGGCCTGACAGAAGGCACTTCTAACATGACTGATATCTGCAGGACTGCTAAAGTGGGGAAAGGGGAGGTGTACTGGGTTTGAATGGACCCAAAACCTTTTAGTTATGAACACACACACTTTTGCATTTCCTAAGACTGAGATAAGAACTCCTACCTAACTAGCTATTTGTACTATGGCATTATGCAGCTATCACATGTGCCACAGAGCTTATGCGGCTGGGCTTAAACGTGGCTTCTATGTTGACAGACATCTTCAGGACTGCTAAGGCGGGGCAATGGAAAGTGCACTGGGTGGGGAAGGCTTCTTCATTCCTAGATCCTACTGACATTTCTGTAAGTGTATGAGCATGCCCGGTGTGTCCTTCTATAGTACATGTGGGTCTCCATTCCAGGGATTGTTGCACTCCAGTCAAGTTTGTTTTCTGCTACGGCCATACCTCTCAACCTGTTGGTGCAGGATATCTGGAGATAGCCTATCAAAATGTGGGGACAATGGGCCATACAATGATTTGCCACAATTTCTCTCAGTAATGTATCAGTTGCAAGGGTTACAGGGCTGGTTTTAATAGACATCTGTCATATATGCCATTTGACACTGTCATGTACTGTTCCAGTACCTGGTGACATACCTCCTCAGATAATCACAGTGATTTACCAGAGGAATACAGGATGGATGATGCACACAAAAGGTTTATGGGCCAAATGCTATGCATTCTTGCACTATCCAGCCTGTTGAGGGGGTGTGCCTACAACCAAATGACTGCTAGTACTGTGGAAATGGTCCAGCACCTTGGTGATATATCACAATGGTGGAATCTCTGTGCATTTATGTTCTGGCCTGGTCTGATTTCCAGTCCACAGTTGGGTAATATAAGTCAGACAAGATCAGGGTGACAGGCAAACTCCATATAGAGTTGTAGGGGATAGGATATGTGGGGGGGGTGTCCTGGGCATATCTGTTTGCCTATAGCTACCAGTACTTTGTATTGGGCTCTCCTCAATAGTTGACTGCACTTGGAGGGTCTTGTGCATGTCAGACTGTTTGACCAGCCAGGAGGTGTGTGTTTGTCACACATATATGTATGGCTCACCTAATTTTGTTTGGATGGCCACATCTTTGGGTCAGAATGTTGCATAGGATGAGTAATCAGGAAGGGATGTGTTACTCCCCATGGCTGTAGCCCAGGGTTCTGTGGGTGCAGACATGTCACCATCTTCCAGGGTTAGGCCTATCTGCAGTGAGTGCATTCCCATGTTTAAACTCCTAGCCCTGCCCATCGACTGTACAGAGTATCACAGAATGTCCACATCCATGACTCATATATCTTGTTGGTTACCCAAACAAGTGTAATTTTCTGGCAAAAGTGTTTTGCAAGTCAATCAGGGTTGAAGTCAGATATTACTGACAGTTGACATTGCAGTTTCAGACTTCATACCCATCAGACATTCCATGCTACTACAAATCATTCCATCAACTTTATAACATTATTAGAGCAGTATTTCACAGGTGTCCTTCTCTTTGGACCTTCATCACCCCATTATTCATGGCTTTGTCCCAATTTCTGGCTCCCTGAGGCTGGCAGGCTTGCTACTAGCAGTTGTCACCATGGCTTTTCTTTGCATTTTGTGGACTGTGTTATGTTTGTGTTATGGACCCCATGACACTTCCTAAAGGGCAGTGTGGGTGAAGCATAGGCTTTTGCCAGAGGTCTGTAGGACAGGTGTGACCTGTAGCAGGGCAGCACATTCTGATGATCATATGTTCCCAGGCTGCCAGCAGGAGACACCCCTGGGATGGCACCAGTAAGTTGACTGTGGGTGTTACTGGCAATTGCTTTCTGTTATTATTGCGCCATCAGTCTGAGTGACAGCTGGATGCTGCTTAAGTCTAGAAACATATTACTGCATTTTTATGAGGCTGTGGGGGGGTGACATGACTGTACACGATACACATCTGCACAGACTGTGCTGATATTTGCTTAACATTTTGGTCCCATGTAGCATAGTGGTGTGCCCTATCTTTCAGACTACAGGCATAACAGTATCAACCACAGGTCAGACTGTTCTGGCATAGACATTTCTAGTTTCAGACTTCTTACCTTTCAAAGCCATACTGCTACTGCCAGACCTGCTGTGATATCACTGTGTAAAAGTCTGTGGGTGGGGATTTCATGGATGTTGCCATGTGGGGGCCTTTGCCAGACATTTCTATATGGTTGTCTACAGCTTATTTACTGTGTGGGGTTTGTGGTGGGTATGGGACCCCCACTTTGACATCTGTGCATGTGATCTATGACCCTTTCAGTTATTTGGCTCATCACATATACCGCAGTCGTATTTGTCGACCAGGGTGGTACTGCATGGTGTGAGTTGGGCAGTACTGGGGATACACATCCTGCTGTCCCACAGAGCTGTCAGTTGTCTGCTGCTATCCCAGTTAGCCACCCATTCCCTTACATGCTTGATCAATACCATAGATATGCTATCAGAATATTGTACCCCATTATTTTAATTTAGTACAGAGACTGGCTTACCTTGTGCCTGCAACTGTTGTGTGGGTGGTGCTTGAGGGCTGACTATGTTGGATGCACACAATACACTGCCTATATATGGTCAGGTATAGGTGGTGTGATGTTTGGCATCCATTTTACTGTGTGTGCGAGTCAGACAGAGAGAGCGAGAGATCAGTCCCTGGGTCCCCTACAGTGTCAGTGTATGTACTATTCATTGCCTCTTTGCCAAGGCATGCCTCTGTCTGCCTACAGGAACAGGCTCAGGATGTACCTCCTCTGAGTCCCTCTGTGCCTGTGGTGGCCTTGGCAATGGTAGGGAGCTGTGTGGCCCTTCCCGATTTTGTTCCTGCTGCAGCTGTTTCCACAGGATCATATTGTGTAGCATGGCACATACTATGACCATGTGCCACATGTGGCTGGAGAGTACTGCAAGGCTCCACCAGATATGTCAACGCAGAAGAACCATAACTTGAGCATCCCAAACACATGTTCTATAATGATCCTGGTTTGTGTGTGTGTGCCTCATTATGACATTCTTGTGTGGGGGTGTGTGCATTTCTGATGGGTGGCATCATCCACGGCTCCAGTGCGTAGCCAGCATCCCCCACTAAATTGCCATACAGGATGTCCCCCCTGGCAAATCACTGATACAGCTGTGAGGAATGTCAGATGTGGGAGTCATGACAGCTTCCAAGGCAGCCAGCACACACATTTATGATAATGCCCTGAGCAATGCACATGAACTGGCAGCTGATGGAGTGGAACCCCTTGCGGTTTATGTAGACAGTACTCTGGTCAACAGGTGCTGCTTTGATGTGGATGTGCATGCAGTCTATGACACCCAGTACCTCTGGGTAGTCTGCTACATGGTGGAAGAGATGTATATTGTGGATGCTCTCCTCACGGATGGTGGGGAATTTAATGTGCTCTCGGCATGTGGTCGCATGGCATCCAGGAACTGGTGGAGTATCCTGGATGCAGATGCCTGTGAGACTCCCATGATATCCCCAGTTGGTCTTTGGAAAGTACCTGTAGCTAGTATTCTTAGAGCTACACATACCTTGGTATCCACTGGGATGGGTTCCCCTCTGTTTGTTCTGGATGTGAGGTGAGGCCGGCACAGCTCCACAATTTGCTGCAGTATGTCCCTGTCCACCCTATAGCGCTCTACTATCTCCAGATCATGTAGCCCCTGGTAGGTTACCCTGGGCCTGAACACTCTTCTCCTCTTCCTGATAAGTCTGGGGCAGTTGTCAGCATCGTCCTCTTCACCACCCTCAGCCTCTTGCACGTACTGATGTATAAGAGCAACAGCAGCCCCTAACATTTTGCTAGTTTTGTCAGGTAAAATTTCCCTGTCTGTGTACATCCGTGGTGTACAGTTTGTTGGAAAAAACAGATTGAAAGGTGTTTGTATAGTTTATAGTAGTGTGCTGTAGATGCTGCCTATGTGATTGGCTGAGTATGATACATTCCACCTGCCAGCTCTATTACTTGTATTTGAGTGCCTCTATTCTGCTATTTTCCCTTTTTTTCTTGTTCCACTTACCATTTCCTGTATTTTTTCTACTTTTGTGGTTTAAATTCCGGTGTGCACCACACACACCCGTTTAGGCAAGGTAAACAAGGCTATACAGCCTCTGACATATGCCCTTGCTTACATATACACAGTACTGCCATTTCCTGTGTTTTTTTTTTTTTGTGTAAGTCCCAGTGTGCGCCATGCAAACTGTTTAGCCAAGTTAAACATGTTTTAGCAGAAATGTCGTTCCTGGATGCAAACACTCTCTTCATTTCATGGTGTAAGATATTACAACCTCATACACACCCCCTTGCTTAGTTGGGCTTAGCTAAGGGCAAACCTGGGCAACAGAGCTCCAATGTGTTCACAGCAATCATAACACACCCCCTTTTCATGTTAGTTGCTCCTCCAGCCTACATGATTCTGTTCTAGTACCTACACAGTTAGGTGCAGGTTTTGGGCTTAGAATATTTTGTGATTCAGTAATATTCCCCTCATTTGCATACCCCACTGCCTTAGCCCACAGATACTGCACTGAAATGGAGCCTTTCCCCTTGACAACCACTGTCCCCTGGTATTGTTTTGATTCTGCATGCCATAGACTATAATGGCAAAATGCAGATTTTCTTTAATCTTGGGTTTTCATATTTTTATTTTATCTTCTGCACTTTTGTGTTTGTGCACCACTGCACTATGCTTAAACAGCCGAGATTGGCCACAAAAAAAAAAAAGTTATTTTATAAAAAAATTACATTCATTCATGCCAAATGGCCATATATTTGGCCATTGGCATGCCTACATGCTTTTATTTGTGCTGTCATGCCTCTGTTTTCTTCTTTGCAGAAATGTGTTCAGTTAGTAACTGAACACATTTCTGCACTGACACTGTTCCTGCATGGAGATCTGGCAGCTTGCTGAATCACTAATTCACTTCAATTGCATGGTATTCACCTGCAAATGAGGTGATTAGCATGCTGCATGGTCTTCCATCCAGGAACAGTGTAGACAGGCTTGTGCACGTCGGATCAGCTGTTTGCTGAATCGCTCGGTGGCTGAACTCCATGCAGGAGCTGCTACACTGTTCCTGCATGGAGATTTACCTTCCCTGAATCCCAAGGAGAGAAAGGTCAATAAGCCCTCTAAAGTTCAGCAAAGTGCTTTGGAGCTTTCCATGAAAATAAGTATGCTATACTATGCAGATGCATACCATCTGAAAATATAAAAAAAAACTTAAATTATGAATATTTGGTTCAGTATATTCTTATGTTAAACCTAATATATTGTCAAGTATACAGATGCATTGACTTTTATCCTGTATGTAACCTAATTTCAGGTATAATCAACACCAGGTAGCTAATGCTCTACAAACTTATTTGGGCATCCTCTGAAACAGATCTGGGCCTACTCATGAATGCTGAACTCGCCATCTGAGAAACACTGGAAAATAACTTCTCCCTAGCCTGGTCTTTATCTTAGCTCCCCTTTGAGAAGATTAACATACTTCTTATAGGTTCATCTGTTGATTTTATGCTAGTGTTCAACAATTGTTCATGAGACATAAAGTGTGGTTCATTCTTGCTATCCATGTCTTGCCACCGAGGTCCGATTTTAGATTACTACTATTATTTTCATCATTAAGGACTTCCATCCCTTCCCTTTGTTCCAGTACCACAGCTCAGATGAATGCCTAAGCTGTATTATTTACTAAGCTAACTCCAGCCACTACTCCCTGACCTTTGAACGTAACCATTATTTTCAGCAGCTACTCAATCAACAAACTCCTCCATAATGACCCCTCTCCACACTTCAGAACTGAGGAGGATTGTATTCTACCAACCTACTTGAGACTTCCCTCCTCTGGACCAGTGATCAGGAAGCCTCAATCCTCACCACTGACACTGGTGGGGAATGTTACTGTGAGAAAAATAGACACACACAGTATTTTCAGATGCAGCCCCCTGTGTATCAAGTACAATTTCCCTTAAGAGCACACAGGGAATGCACACTCCAGTCTTGGGGCTGGGCTTTCTCTCCAGACCCCAAATAAGACTCACCACTGACCACTATAGAGCTGAATCCTTAGTTGGGTGTTCCAAGTCAAGTCTTCCATCTCTCTGTGAAATCAGTGCTCTCAATGTCCCTGTTCAAAGTAGCTGTCACATACACTCTCTTTGAGATTTGATTTTCACACACACAGACCCACCTGGGAAAGGCTGGCACAGCTTAATTGCTCTGCCACCACTACCCAAATTATAATGTAGATTTGCTGCCACCAGAACACCCAAAGCCAGCTTCTTTAAGGCTCTTACCAGGATAGCCAATTACACTTATTAAAATTAATACTTATACACATGGTAGTGTTTAATCAAGCAGCAAGACTTTCAGGAATGTGGAGTAATAGTGCAACTAAGTAAATGCAAGTACTCTCAAAGGTTAATATTTTCTAGAAGACCAGCCAGAATGAAAGGTTTAGATATATTTAATAATAAATAATAAAAAAAACATGAAAATACTATTTTCAATAAACATCAGAGTTTCAATCACAGGAAATATAAAAACCGCAGATAGCAAGACTCAGACAGATACAGAGAAAAACAACATTTAGCTAATTTCACTAAATTATTTAACTGACTGAAGAATTACTTTTCCCTAGTTGCTAAAGCAAGGCAAGATGAAAGTGGATGAATGTCTTGACAGGTTCAAAAACAGAGTTCACTCCTCATATCTCTCACTAGTATTCAAATACAATTTCAGTGCTGGCTACAGAATGACATCACAACTGTTCACCTGATTCTGTCCTTCCCAGACTACCCTCTCACTAGAAACTGAGCAAGGATCTGGCACTGATGTGCCACAATACACACATAGAACTTTAGCTAAGATTTATTACAGCATATGGAAACTGGAAACAATTCTAACACTTTCACCCTTCCCATAGAAACCAACAAGTCATTCTCTGGCATCCCAGGGTAGTAATTAGTTCACCACTAAGGATAATAGAGCAGGATCCCAGCACAGGCTTTTCAGACATTGCATCTCTGGCTGCATTCAGACCTGTGAGATAAAATCTGTATAGCCTAAACCAAGTCATATAATTTCAGGCTATTTTTCTCAAGGTTAAATGAGCTGAGCTTAACCCCTTCCCTTCCAGTATTCTCTGTTAAAATATATACATTTCATCAGTTACAACAATACAGTCTGACATGCATGTATATTTCTTTTTTGTCCAGCAGGACCCACTGTTGATACATTTCTAACACAAGCAACTTTACAAATTCATTTTTAACACATAAGGGATCTCAGCTCCTTACTGAGGCTGACCAGGGAGCACTAGATTATTTTGTGTTCAAGACATAGATGCCAACAAATTCACCTCAAGAGCAAAGCTCAAGAGGTGAATCTTGTCACCTGTGTCGACAACACATAATAAAGGGCAATGAGCAGAGACCTAGTTGTAATTCTTTTGTAATGCATGGAGCTTTATCTGCTCTATGTACAACCAGTTACAGAAAAAAAGGCAAATTGTTTTACCAGCTTTAAAAGACAGAAAAGTACTTACTGAGTGCTGTCAAACATAGCAGCACACCCCTAATGTTATAACCTTTAGAATTCTGAGGGGAGCAAATGTTCAATATTAAGGGAGTTTTTGAATATTCCTCTAATTCAATTAAAAAGTTGATTGAACAACAGGTTTTTACATCAAAATGCATTTTCTGGACAGTAAGATGTATGAAACTACTGTAATCTTCAGTGTTTTACCAGTAGATAAAAAAAGATAAAAATTGCAAGAGATTAAGCAAAAATATTAGACAAACTCAGGATAGCTGATGAGCAAAAATAGCAGGTAGAAATACAGCAGTTTTGACTTCTGCCACTGCTCTTTGCTGGCTGCCATTGTCAGTTGTTAGTCTCTAGCATGAGATCCAATCATAACAGCACTCAAGGGGATATATAACAATCATTGTAATTGAGTTTTGTGCTGGAGACTCACTTAATAATTTTATCTTTTCCCTGATTTTGTACTTCTCTACACATTGCAAATGTTGTTACATTCTTCTATGACTTCAGAGATATGCATAATAAGGTTGTCTTTTTTTCCAGTTTTGTAATATAATAGGTGTGCTCCATGTATTACATTAATATAGACTACAGAATCATAGATAAACAATTTGTAATATGCTCTTAATACAACTTGTTAGAATTATGTGTCCAAATTGGTTTGGTAAGCATAACTGGGAAGAAGCATGCCATTTCTGGGAATTCAATAAACTCCGTGTAGGCTTTGTGCAAAGCCAACACAGAATTTACATGTTAGCACAATCAACAGCAGCTCTAATTGCATATTCATGCTGCTCATCCCACTTACCCATATAAAAGCATGGTTTCATGGCCAGCAAAAGTGCTGCCATTAGGAAACCATGCAGAGCAGAATGCGTACAGAAATAGTAAGCATTCAAGTTTGTTTCCAAGCAAACTGCTCAGAGAGATTATGCGGACAGCCACAATGACTACCAAAAGTGAAAATACTGCAGTAGCAGCATTGTTAACAGATTAAAGGAAAGTGTACTGAGTGCAATATACACTACAACAATTATTTGCAAAATGAAATAATGAAAGGGGAACCACAAGGGCAAATACTATGAAACATAAACCAGGCAGGGAAAGTGTGCTGATGAAAATGGGTGCAGACATGAATGATAGGAATGAAGAAAGAGGAAGCGGGCATGATAAATATGGCAATGTTCCCAAGATAGGATGTGTCAATGTATGTACACTCCCAAGACAAGTCAGTAGCATAACATTAAGCACATTTGTAGATAGCACAGCTCATAATTCTGTTTATGCCTCCTGTGTGAGTGTATTATGTCATCAAACATGATAGTTTATATGTGACAGTCATACAAGGTTACATTTCAATGGAGATGAGAGGTTGTAATATAAACATCACTGACATGCTCACTGGAGAAGACATTTAGCAAGGATGGTGTGTACAAAAGGGGTTATGTGCATAGTGTGAAGATCTGCCCAATGATTTGCTTAAATATGACTGACATGTCAGCATACCACTCAACCAATTGTGGACACATAGCAACAGACTCTTGAACAAATGCAGTCAGAAACATGTACAATCATGGACACTTTTAAAATATTATGACCATTAATCTGAGGCATTGACAAAATATGTCAGTGTTTCTTATTATACATGTCCTGCAGGAACAGACATGTACAACTGTAATGATTGTCAGTATTCTATAAGGGAAATTCACCACTCCTTCCACAGAAATGCCCCCTTTTTGGAGGGGTTAAGAGGGACAGTGTTAAACCTGAAGTTGAATTAAGGGGTAATGATGACCATTTGAGAGGTTTGCATGACACATAAGCCACAATACACACATGCAAGAATAAAACTCATGCCACTAATGCTGTCACTGACCTGTGTATTTACTGGGTGCAACACAGAAAGACTTTTAACACAGGCACCTAGAAAGGAACACCTTGAAGGGAAGTCTCCACTGTCAAATCCTAATGGGTATGCATCCCAAAGAATGGCTCGGTATGGCTGACAAGATGTTTGGGAGCTCCCTGTGGCAAATGTGATACACTTGGCTAAAGCATCCCTGGCTGATGTAGGTACTGGACATATGGATAACAACATTTACAAACAACACACTATTAGGAGTGGTTTCCCTACACACACCTGTGTATTGCATGCATCTGCCACATGCAATAGTAATGGATATTATCTGCAGCATATGCAACTGGTGGGTGAATTAGGAACTACTGTGTTATAATGAATTGTACAGCAGTATGTAAGACTGATGGCATCAATGTATCAATATGCTCATGTGCACAGACAGTCTAGTGTCAATGAGCAAGAAAGCTGTTACTGTGATATTGTACACATACCAAACAATACATGGAGCACCCTCTATAAGTACATGTAAAAACTCAGTACATGTGACACATGATCACTTTCCCCTGACATTGCCAGTGAAAATGTTATACTACCATGAATTCCTGACAATCATCCATATATGTTCATGCAAGCTATCAAGTGGTAATACTGACATGATGTACTTGTACATCCATGATGCAGTACAGTCACACTACAGCTGTACCTGTGCTACAACTGGACTTCAGGCTGGACATCACCTCCAAATATAATGTTTGGTCTGAATCACATGCAACACAGTGGAACTGTTAGCACAGTTGTACAACTCTACCTATTTCACATCATTATATAATTTGTACATCATATGCCTTTATGTTTATCAGTAGAAATGTGTGGATGAGGGCCCTGACACCACATGTGGACACATGACAACTGAGGTGGATGCGGCTCATGCAGAGCAGTTAATGACACAAATGCTGCCAGTCACACAATGCTGCTGGGGAGCACCTGTATAATCCTTGTGAATAACAACACAATACCACATACAATATTTCCCCAAGGTTGCAAGTGAATCCCAACATATCATATGTTTGTCCATATAACAGCATTATGAACATGTGGATAAACCAGCACTTATGTGCCCATGTAATCAGTATGATTTAATATTACTGCATGTCAGATAAAATTTCCAGATTCTAGGTATACACAGGCACACCTGTCCCATACTGCATATGTCACTGTGATGGTTGGATGACAATTGCGTAAAATGTTAATATATTGCAGTACAAAAACACATGCCTTAGTAAGGCAACAATATACGTAGCATCATCCAATGTCAACAGTCCTTGTTAGGCATATTACCAGAGCTGTTATTGAAAGAACATGTAACCAAATGACAGCAGAAGCCATCAGTACAGAAACTCAAATCACAGACTGGAATACACTGTAGGGATACAGTACATCCACATCTCAACATAACACATGTGGATGACAACAACATTGACATGTGCAATGTTCAGAGGGTCATAGGACATCACTAGGCTACCGGCCAAGTGTACATACAATTCTAGCCATTATTATACCACTTAAACATAAATCACTATATGCATGTGGTGGAAAATAGTAGGGGTATGTGGGTATGTGTGTATATATGCTTGATTTAATACAATCTGCCACTGTCCACATGTGATGTGCATGACCCCATGACAGAATTAGAAATCACACCTCCAGTGGTCTGGAGATGGCTTGCAGAGGGTCATGGAGGGGCTCTGCTTCATAATGTGTGTATGTGTTTTTGAGATGATGACATCCTCAGTGTTCCACAGAACATATTTTATGTGGACAGAGGGAAAAGAGGATGTTTCATTCAAGAGTCTATGTCAAAGGTTTTCCTGAGTGTGAGTCAAATGAAAAGAGATTTATACAATGAGTGTAAAATAACACCACACACAGATTTTCACAGAATGTCCAGATTGTTACATCATATTCTCAGTCTGGTCCTCATAAAATGTGTGGTTTTCTGGCAAATCATTGAAGACTTAAGTAACTAAATAATACTAAATGATGATGCACATTTGAGTTTCAGACTTTGCATCCTTCAAAAAAAATACACAGTAATTCAAAAACTGTTATTCTAGCAACTTTCAAGTTTATAGGAATAATATTTAAAATCTGTCCATATTTTTTGAGCCATTGACCCCATTAAATCTGGCTTTGTCCAGAATTTTTTGCACCGAGAGGTATGTTTATAGGGAATGACATCAGTGTCTGTTGAGAAGAAAATGTTGGTAAGGCTGCATTACATTGCTGTGGAGTCTGTAACAGTGTAAAAGTATTTCCTGAATGCTACTGGAGTGAGGGTGGCAGGGCCTGCACTCTTGCTCTTTTGACTACACACACCCAAGTTGACTGCTGTGAGATTAGAACTCTTACTTATCTAATTACACAAGCTAGAGAACACAGTACTTAATGGTCGCACCACTGTAAAGGTTTGATTATAAAACTGTCAGAGTGCACTTTAAAGGGATGACATAATCATAGTGTCACAGGTAACATATACTGTTAAAAGACTTGTTTGCAAAGCCAGGATTTGTGATATGATTGTGTGAGTGCAATTTGGAAAAGGACATATAAATACATCCTGACAACCTATGTGAAATAAGCTGTCATGAATGCATATTACAGAAGTGAGACAGACATATTTGTTTCAAAGGATGCTGTGTAGATGTCACTCAGACACAAACACACACTTGTAGTGCAATGAAGTCACATGTCTTCATATTCACATGAAGGTATGTCCACATTAATACAAGTTACTGACAATATCTATAGGATATGATCATAGATGACCAATGTCCAATGTCACTATACATCCATACCATATGGAGAGTGCAACTACGCTCTGTAATTCTGGAGTCTGTTTGACAATGGCCAAAGTCCTAATATATCATTTGCAGTGTATTGCTGCAGGACACACATAAATATCAGAAAGTATGTGTTCAGTGTAGCACACATGTCATTGCCCTTCTTTTGTGTTTATGAATGCATTTCCATATAGTGGAGAATTAAAGCCAGTAACCAGAGTTAGACATGCTATACAACTCTTCACAAAGTGCATCACAGAGCAGCTGATTTGCGCAGATGGTCAAATAATTAGCACATGCGTGGTTCAAATTTCAGGAATTTAAGTTGGACTTGTGAAGTAGCAGTGCTCACTGCTGCTCACTGACAAACTGTGCACAAACAGGGATTTATATTAACTGACCTAATTGTAGTTAACTGCAAAATGTATCTGTTTGTTGTTAATGTTTCAAGTGTCAGGGCTTGTTAGATAAGTTATCTGAGATGTGCATGCTATAGTCCATCTTTGAAATGTTGGGGCCAAAATGTTTATTCCATACATAAGTGTTGGCCTTGCCTTCTCTGTTTGGGTGACTTTAAGTATTGAGCAAAAGCTGGTCTCTGCTTAACCTTTATTTAGTTTGCCTTCCTTTGCGCGAACAGGCTAAGCAGCAATGTGCAGTCATCAGCACTCTGGACAGTACTGAGTGTGGAAAATACACCTCCTGCCTAGTTTTCTCTGTGGCACAAGGTGTAAAAACAGTGAATTTTTGGATAGAGCACAGGTGAGCCAGGGACAAATGATATCAGGATGTCATTTGCTAAGTAAATGTGATCAGGACTACAAATGTGATAATCATTGACTACAATAAAATGTGTGTGTCTTCCCCAAATTGTATCAGTAATGCCTACCTCAATACAGTTGTACAACTATTAGCTGTTTGGCAGGCCTCACTGCAAATCACATGTTAACTGCATGTACAGCTTTTCTACAAATGACAAAGGATGTACATCTTTTGAAATTATTAGTATGACAGCAGATATACTAATTATTTGTATAGGGCTATATATCTTGAAAAGTATATCCAGTATTCTTCACAGTAAGGAGAGTTTCATCCATCATCACATGAACATGGCATATCACCTATTGAATCAAGGTATCATGCATTTATTATCCATCAGCAGAGTCATGTCAATATACAGAAACCATTAGATAACCTGTACATCCATCAGCCTAATAGATGCACACCTGGAAAGAGGGGTGGGAGTGAAGGGGTGCATATGATAAGAGATGGAAACACACATAACAATGTTTGGTGCCATGTAACATTCATGGACATGTTTTCATCTGTTCTCATTATTAAGCTGCCATGCTCTGCCGCATGAAGTGACTGACATAGGGGTAAAGAAGGGTTAGGAGAGGGACAACAGGTGTATGACAAGCAGAACAAGGTTGGATAAATACATCATAGTTGTAGGGATGTATGTCAATACAAATAATTTGTTTTGGCCAGTATCCAATATATCTCCATGAGAACTCTTAACTGTGGCAAATGTTAAGATGTGGGTGATTAAAAATATCATAGACATATAACATCACAGTAAGAAATGATGTGAGAGGCATCTGGAATTGAACCCTTGATGTTATGGGCAACAATCTTCAGTTAACACTCCACATAGAAAGTTATACTTTGTTACATTTGTTACATCCAGCAGTGTACAGAACCATCAGACTAACTGTTTCAAAGTAGTGACTTTATTCTGCCCTAAATCTTTATTCTGTATTGCAGCATGTTTAAGCAGCTTTGCATGGAGGTAATTGGACTAGTGCAGCTGATGTCAAAAACTCACCAGGTTTTGCCATAGAACATGAGCAGCCATTCACTGCCACTCAACATTGGTGCACAATGCCAAACTCCACCCAAATGCAGAGAACAAAAAGTCAAGGCTTTATTATGGGCCATTTCTGACCATGTGTGTGGTGTGTTTCAATATTTTGACCAGATTAAAGGTGTGAACATGGGGTAGATAGGAAAGCAGTGAAATAAGTGGCACAAAGGGTGACGAACAAAGAAAAAGAACAAAATGAATTTGCAGGAGTGAATTAGAAAATAAATACAGATCCCCACTTCTTCTACACAGTAATGTGTACATGTAGAGAATATTTGATGAATATGGACCATCACCATAACACAGATGGGGATAACAATGCAAATATGTTGTATAGCCGACTAGACCAATTAAAGTGTGTCAAGAAGACACATATGTGAACTGGAGAGCTATATATCAGACAATTTTTTGTTTTGGGACAGGTGCCCATTTTTTTGTTTCAAAAGAGAGGAATGTTGGAAAAGGGACATGGGAAGGTGAGGGTCAGGTAGATAGGGAAGGTGAAGAAGCAGGTGCAAACAAAGAAGACAGACACAGAGGTGATAATGGACACAAAAAGTTGGGGGACTCCATGACTGGGGATAGGCAGGAGGCATCAGAGGCACATGCCCATCAAGTCTGGGAACAGTTAGAATCTTGTCTTCATCCTCAAACCTTTCTTCTCTGTCCCCTTCCTCAGTTCCCTGTCAGACTGCTTGACATGGGAGTCTCTTTTCTATTTTAATGAGCAAGCTTTCCAAGTGGTTGATGCAGGCACCAAGGCCAGTTTCTATTACACCATGCACCAACCCTGACAATGACTTGCAGGTGACATAATCATCGCTTTCATCAGTACTCCTGGAGGGTAACACTACACCAGAACCCGAAGCAATATAACCTGATATGGATGAGCCAGGTAGTGCAGAGGCTGTGGAGTTATTATTGCTAGTTGCATCCCAGAGTTGCCGGGTATCATTGAGGCAGCCAGATGAGGGTTGGTAGGCTGAGATGCAGTGGTTGGCCTACCTGCCTGTTCTGAAAAGCATTTTTTTGTTGTTATTGTTGTCAGAAAGGTATGATATCAGAACAGTATGATTCCAGGTAAGCCACAAGCAAAAAGAAAAAGAGAGAGAGAGAGAGAGAAGGGGTGGTGTGAGAAAAAAAAGAGATGATTAGAACCATGAAAAGACATTCCTGGTTTACTGCAATAAATAGTAATAAATATGTTTTTCTTATTATAGTAACTATAGAGCTTTTGCAATCCTAAAAATGATTGTGAATTGTTAGAAGTAATCCCTGGAATATGCACATGTTCCATATATGCTTTTAAAGATACTACACATTTACTTAACAACATGGTATTAAAGACAATATTGCTGCATTTCAAGTGTAAAAATGACACTTGTTGAATGTAAATCTATAAGTTGTTTGTAGGAATTGAGGCCACATAGTCTGAATACACTACTATACTCACTTAATACAGTTATCAAGAGCCACTGAAGAAAGTATGCATGATTAATGTTACAGTTATGATATGCATGCTGAACCTGATACTGATCTATGGAATCACAATATATTTATTACAATTAGGGCCAATTGTTCTGCACACATACCCCTTGCCTATCTGAGTCATTCCAACTTCTCAGCATGTACCTCCCTGTTGGCCAAGATTTTCTTTGCAGCTGAGCTGTAAAACATAAAATGAGAGGAGAGACATGACAGCATTATGTATACCAGTCTTGGCTATCTACAGCTTTCCATAACATTTAAAGTTGCTTAATCTGTACACTTACACAATTGGAGGAAGGTGGTGTCAGCAGTTCTAAACTCGTCCAGCCAGTGCTATTTCTGGTCACTGTAGTGGAGCCTATACTGCTCCCCAGTGTGTAGTATGCCAGAAGCAGTGGAGACAGCCTTGGCTAGGCTAAAAAAACAGTATAGTCCCCCTGTAGCGGCATATGGCTGTAGCACTTCACCAGGTGTGCAACAAATATTTTTGACTCTTCCACACTTCACATATGTGCCATGAATTTGGCACCATTCTTCCCATCGCCTGTCACGTCTGCAAAGGTCCTCCCATGGCAGTTGAAATGTTTTCCCACTAATTTATTTATTTATTTATTTTACATTTGTTGACCGGGTTTGTCCGACTGAGCTAAGTAGCCCTTTTTCAGCAGAAGCCCGGGAAGAAAAGCTTCACATGTTCTACAGATTATAATTTACAAAAATAAGTAAACAATCAACAACTGGTTTACAGAAAATATTCAAAGCAACATATACATAAAAAAGCAAGGATTTACTACACCAAACTAAACATTATGTCTGTCATATTTAGAACCCTACATCATTCAGAAGGACTAGCAATAGTTTTGTCGCCAGAAGTAAAATCTTACATTATGCAGATAAGAATGATGTAATGTGCTTAGGATAGAGAAGTTAATGTGAGACAAGGTCTAGATAGAGAAAGTTACATAGGTTGGGAGCAGATAGAGGTGTTCAGTTAGGGTTGATAAGCTGTTTAAGGGGGGTGGGTAGAGAGGCAGCTCCATTGGCTTAACAGGTATTCTTTAGTGGCTAGCTTGAATTGACTAAGTTGCTTGAGTGACCTAATCTCTCGTGGGAGTTTGTTCCATGCCTTGGAAGGATTATAGCTATAGAGAATACATCCTTTCTTAGTTTTAGGTTTGTGGATTTGTAGCAGATCTAGGTTAGAGCTCCGGAGGGATCTAGCAGGTGAATGGTGGGAGATGTCAGATGATAGGGTAGGTGTTAGAAAAATATGTATTAATGTGTGTATTAGCAATATGCTTAGTGCATTTAGAGCTTGAAAAGGGTTAACACACTTATTCTATTTCATACTGCATAAATCTGTACAAACTGCAGTTGCTTTCTGACCTTGTATTGTTAGCTAAAATCTTGCTTGTGCCTTGGAAATTTACTGAGAAGCAGGTGATTTCTGCTTGCGTTAGGAAAATAATGAATAGAACAATACTACTTGTATAAAACTTAGACAAGAAGTTCCACTGTGCTGTGAGAAAATACACAGCTGTAGAAGTTACAGATAATTAGTACAAAGCCTGCTTGAAAATATGAACTGCAATCAGCATTTGCTTGTATCTGAGTTAGAAGAGTACCTTGAAATATAACACTGTACAATAGACGCTTGTAAACGGATTAATGGTCACCAAGGTCAGGTTGTTTTTCTCAAAAGTTTCTCACAAATCTAGTCATGTCAGCAGAAAATCTGAGCAACATCTGCTGTAGAACAATGCTAAAAGTTGTGTTTGATTACATCAGCTTAGAAGGCCATGTCTTGTAAAATAGTATAAGAATAAGCATACTTCCTGTTAGTAGTTAAACAAATCCTTGTATTTGCATGTTTTTGTCTCCTTGCGGCAAGTCAATTAAAAGTGCCTTAACTGAACCTTACGTGTATTGGTCTTTGAAGTTTTTTCCTTTGACAGATTGGTCCTTCGGACCGGAAACCCTCACTTCGCCTCGGATCAGACAGGCCACGTGGCTTGAAACTGTAAGGGCAAGAAACCACATCGGTTCTTCTTATTTGAATAGCCCTCCGACTGAATTGTCATACAAAAGAGGCCAGCCACTTTCTGATCGGTGACTGAAGGATGTTTATTCGAACCAGGTGATTAATCACGAAGTCTCAGGTAAGGTGAATCTACCTTCTTTTTCTATTTTAGATCAGGGACTAGATTTGTATTTGTTCTGTTAAGACTTTGTTTATAAGTCAGGGACAGAAAGATTACTGTCTTGTCATAGATCAGGGAAACAGAGCAGGTAGGCAGTCATTCTGAAGAGACTATAAAAGCATCCATGGTACCACGTTAAAAATAAGGAGTTATGTAACGATTAAAGGGTAGAACAAAATGGGTAATAATTGTACAAAAAGGCCCCAAAATCCGCCGTTAACCGAAGATGCGAAATACATGCAGTCACAGCGTGCTGATAATATTAAATACTACGCAAAATGGGTTAATAAGTATGAATTTGATGGTAAACTAGAAAAATCCTCGCTTGTCAAACAGCTTAAGACCTATTCCAAAGGTCGGGTAAAAAAGCAACGTCAATTAGGAATTCCTCAGGCACACAGGTGGATTGAGGAAGTAAACCGAAGGGAACAAAAGAATAATAATTCAAAAGCAATGTTTTCAGACAAGGAGGACAATAACTTAGTAATAGCATCAGCCCCTCTGCCTCCCTTACCAGAATATGAGGCAAGTGAACAAGTAAGTCCACCCCCATGATATCCTGCTATCACTGTGAGTAGAGACACTATGAAAGTGAAACCATTCATTGGAGATCCTGTCGAGACCAGGTCTCGAACACGGGTAGAAAACTCAAAAGGGGACATTGAGTTATATCAAATGGGTAGAAATTCACAATCTATGAGTGAAGAAGAAATATGCCCACTTATAGAAGTGCCTAATCCTCAGGCAGGGCAAGAAGGTCAGGACCCAACTATTTTGTGTATAGACCCTGGACTCCGGAAGACATCCGGAAAGCCACTGAGGGAAATCCCCATCCAAAAGTTAATTTTAGAAAGTTCTTAGAAGATTTGCAAGGAATGAGGCTGAGTTATAATTTAAACGGAAAAGAGGTAGAAAAAGTAGTCAGACAAATTGTGGGGCCAGATTGGCACATGATTAGTGGCGACTGGAATCCCCGTGATGCTGCGTTCAAGCCCCTACCACATAGCAGCTCAGAGTTAGACAACAGAGTGAAAGGTCTCACAGACCGAATCTCTGAGAAATGGAAGCCTAGGGCAGACTGGACTTGCATTAATCAATGCATCCAACAAGAAGGTGAAACTGTTGACAGATATTATGCCAGACTGTTAGAATGTTTTAATAACCACTGTGGAATGCAGGCTCCTGAAGATCAGACAAATGATTCCCCATATGAGCAGCAGTTAAAGAATGCATTTTTGAAAGGCAGTATCGCACCCATAAGCAGTTTTATTACAAAACACATGGTAGATCATCGTACAAGCAGGTTACAGTCATTGCTTGAATATGCTAGGCATGCCGAAAGGCATTTTAATAGCAAAAAGAAAAAGAAAGCCCAAGTATTTTCTGTAGAAGATGGAGCAGAAGTTTATGTAGTACAGTCCGAAAAAAGAGGCAAGAGAAATGCCCAGGGAAACAAACAATCTGATCAACGATCAGAGGACTTTGAAGGGCGAAAGAAAAGGGGTGAATGTTTTAAATGCGATAAGAAGGGACTCTTGGCAAGGGATTGCAAGAAAAACAAGAAGGCAACCACGGAGAATAAGGAGGGTGAGGACTGACTATATGATAGTCAGGAATCACTAGAATGGGATAGCAGAGAAGGGACAAATGAGTATGTGATAGAGGGAGTAGAGAATGTGACAGAAGAAATAGAGGAAGTGCAAGAAGTCACGGATAGTGAAGAAAACGAAATATTGGATTTGGCTTTATTGAGCTTAGAGCTCTATTTAGCAGACACGAAACCAGAAGTTACACTCCTGGTAGAAGGGAGGGAAGTCAGATTCTTGTGTGACTCAGGGGCATCACGGACCCTGATACATCCCTCCAAACTGCCAGAGAATTCAGAGTCACCTGATTGCATATTAGTGAAAGCAGCTAATGGACAGCTGTATCGGGAGCCCCTCTCCCATAATATTGTGATAACTGATCCTGTTTCAGGATTGACCCAGAAAAGCAAAATTGTTGTTTCTGCAAAATGCCCAGTAAACCTCTTGGGCAGAGACCTTATGCAGCTATTTGGTATAGCAGTAGTTCCGACTATGCAGGGTATGGAAGCACAGCGACAAATTGATACCTTTGCAGTGCAATCGGGGGGGGGGGGTGAAATGTTTTATTGGTACAGCCAGGACTTAGTTACGACTAGTCCAGGGGCGGTGACCGAAGAGTTGATGAATGTAGCCATCAGCAAGTTCCCCTCCCTTGACATTGATAGACAACATTTGTTGCACTGTACTCTGTATTATTGTAACACACCAGGACCTGATAAGAAATATGAGCAAGAATTGTTTAGAAATCATGCAAACAGATTGATATTACGTAATCTGTACTGGGACACAGAAGGGAACAGTGTAGTCAGCTGTTCATTGCCCCAGGAGTTCTTTGCACTTTACAAATCTAATCGGTTACCACATGTTAGCTTAACTAAGGACAAAAATGTGAAATGGGTAGACTTGGGAGAAAAAGTCACGAGATGGGAGAAACAGACAGAGTTAGAACTGTCAGAACAGGGAATACAAATGCAGAAGTTGAATTGGATAACTCAGACCCACCCAGCTGTACACTTGCAGTCTAGCAAGGACAGCTGATTAGCACTCCTATTGAAGGACGAAGAGAATGCCTTACAGAATATACCAGAAACTCTCTGGTCAACAGGAAAATCAGATGTAGGACGTATTCGTACAGCAGGACCAGTTACTATTATGCCAAAGTCAGCATTTAGACCACAAAAAAGACAGTATCCCTTAAGAAAAGATGCAGAGGTAGGAATCAAACCTATTATAGCAGCTTTACTTAAGGAAGGGGTGCTGGTGGAATCTCCTGAGTCACCATGTAACACACCCTTATTTCCTGTTAAGAAAGCGAATGGAGAGTGGCGTATGGTCCAAGATTTACAAGCTGTAAATGACGCAGTAATACCAAGGGCACCTACGGTGCCAGACCCACACACCCTGTTGAATGACTTAAAACCTCAACAAAAATATTTTTCTGTGGTAGATATCAGCAATGCATTCTTTTTGATACCGATACACCCTGACAGCCAGCATTGGTTTGCATTCACATTTCAGGGGAAAAGGTATACATATACGCGACTACCACAGGGATATTGTGAAAGTCCAACAATATTCTCACAAGAAATGGCAAGTAACTTGGCGGGATTTACCCCACCAAGAGGTAGTCAAATTTTGCTTTATGTTGACGATATCCTGCTGGCGGCCCCCACCCAGCAAGATTGTAAAGAAGATACCATAGCGCTATTACAATTTTTTAACCACTGAAGGACATAAAGTAAACAAAAATAAACTGCAGCTTTGGAAAAAACAAGTTAAATACCTAGGATATTTAATATCCAAGGAAGGGAGGACATTAGATGAGGACAGAAAAATAGCAATTTTGCAAGCACCAAAACCCACTACCAAGAAGGAAATGATGTCCTTCCTGGGTACGATTAATTTTTGTCAGAGTTGGATTCCAAACTATGCTTTGGAATCTGCACCGTTGACTAACCTGATTTATAAAAAGCCTATGGCAGCACAGGATTTATTACAATGGACACCAGAAGCAGAATCTGCTTTCTGCAAACTGAAACAGTTAATAGCGTCCTCATTAGTTTTGGGATTACCAAACTATCATAAACGTTTTTTTCAAACTGTAGATTGCAAGCAAGGTTATATGACATCAGTGTTAACACAGCAGCATGGGGGCAAGCAACGCCCTATTGCTTATTATTCATCACAACTGGACCCAGTGGCACGGTCTTTACCTCACTGTGTACAAGCAGTAGTTGCAGCTGCAATGGCAGTACAGGCTTCGGCCTCAGTAGTGTTGTTCCACCCTCTCACATTGAGAGTGCCTCATGCAGTCGCGATTATTTTACTACAAGAGAAGGTAGCATATCTTTCCCCTACTAGGCATCTTTCCTGTATGACTATATTGTTGAGCCAACCTCATATGACAATTGAACGATGTGTGACTTTGAACCCTTCTACCTTGCTCCCAACCCCTGCAGATGGCACATCACACAGCTGCCTGCAGGTGATTGAGCAAAAGACACTGCCTAGAAAAGATCTTATGTATGTTCCCTTGGATGATGCTGAGGTGACATACTACGTGGACAGCACATGCAAAAGGGGTCCTGCAGGACAGAACCTAGTAGGATATGCAGTAGTTTCTGACACAGATATTATAGAAGCTAAATCTTTACCACATAGTTTATCTGCACAGGCAGCAGAATTGATTGCCTTGACACGGGCATGTACCTTAGCAAAAGGTAAATGTGTGAACATTTTTACTTTCATCCAGTACGCTTTTTCTACTGTACATGTTTTTGCACAACAGTGGAAAAATTGAGGAATGATAACATCTACTGGCAAACCAATCAATCATGCACAGTTTATTTTAGATCTTTTAGAATCTATTCAGTTACCTCAAAAAGTAGCTATTTGTAAATGCACAGCTCATACCAAGCAACAGGACAGGATTTCAAAAGGTAATGCGAGAGCTGATACAGCTGCAAAGCAGGCAGCTTCAGAAGTATTTCTTTTGAATGAGGAACTACAACCCTCTGAGATTTTAGACTTAGAAATGTTAAAGACAATGCAAACACTTACTACACAAACTGAAAAACAAAGATGGGTAAAACGAGGAGCAATTCTCGAAAAGGGGCTGTACATCTCTAAAGAAAGAAAACCGATATTGCCATCTAATTTGTTTAGATATGCGGCTTTGTTGAGCCATGGGCAGTGCCATGTCTCAACAGGGGGGATGGTACAGCTGGTGAACCAAGTGTTCACGACGTACGGATTTACAAACTACTCTAAAAAAATTTTGTTCGTTATGCCACATCTGTGATAAACATCATGCACAAGGGGCGTTAAATCCCAAGCAAGGGAGTTTCCCTACACCACCGTATCCATTTCATACTATCTGTATGGATTTCATAGAGTTGAATAAATGTGAAAATAAGAAATATTGTCTTGTCATTGTAGATATGTTTTCCAGATGGGTGGAAGCCTTTCCGACTAAAAATCCAGATGCTACGACTGTGGCCAAAGTTCTTGTTAAAGAAATCATCCCTAGATTCGGCATTCCGGAAAGGATCTACAGTGACAACGGCACACACTTCGTAAACCAGACCATAGAGCAGTTAAGTAGACATTTTGGCATTTCTTTAAAAAATCATTGTGCGTATCACTCACAATCTGCAGGGCTAGTAGAGAGGCATAATGGGATTTTAAAGAGTAAGCTAAGAAAATTAATAACAGAAACGCAGAGAAATTGGGTGTACTGTCTACCCCTGGCACTGTTGAGCATGAGAACTGTTCCGAATACAAAAGGATTGACTCCTTTTGAAAAACTCTTTGGAAGGGCTTATTATATACTTCAGTGGAAATCTCTCGTGCCCGCAGACCAGGAAGCTGACAGTACATTAGCTGAGTATATGCAAAACCTTTTAAATTCTAAACATTTGTTGCAGTTAAATTCTGTTTCAGATAAAGAATGAACCAGACTGTCAGAAGTGGCAGTGCCCCCTGGAGCATGGATCTGGCTGAAGATAGTTAAGAAGAAGAATTGGGCATCTCCGAAGTGGGAAGGTCCATATCAAGTGCTTTTGTCAACACCCACTGCAGTCAAAATCGTGGAGCGTGCCTCCTGGATCCACCTGATGCACTGTAAATTAGTTAAAAACTTTAAACTGGACAAAAATCTTGTTACATGCCAAGAGCAAAAATGATAGAGTCCAGAAGAAACAGGAATGCAGAACAACCCTTTCCTCAGAAGTATTGCATAATCATCCTGTTAACTGTATTAGTGACAATAATCTTTTTGTTGTGGCCTTTTCTTTTCCCAGCCACACAGACTGAACTGAATAAACGTGAAGCATTACTCATAAACTGGCATCCAAACTTTAACACTTACCAGGCAATTAAATATGTGTATGCTGAGACTTTCAATGTTTCGAATTGCTGGATTTGCACAGCTTTGCTGACAGCATACGGGGGTTATTTATGACTACGGTCCCCCTAGGGGTCAATGAGACCTGGGAGAACTTGGTTTATGATACCTCAACCATTACAGCACAAGATAAAATAGCATTGCACTTGTCTGTTCCACAAAAGGGAACTGTGTGTTTTTTATAAAAATGATACTGTTCAGGTGGGTTGGAGCAATTGCAATGTGACTGTTCCTTATAAATGTTACACTAAAGGTAACAATGTAGATCTTTATTGTAATACAAACTATGATTCATTTCTTGGATTGATCCACAAAACACTTGATGAAGTAAAACATAATTCTGTTCTTTATAAACAGCTGTCTACAATCGATAGAAAAATGTTTCATGCAGGGCGAGTGTATATTCATAGCAAGGTTACTACTAAAGTAGAGGACTGTTATTTCGTGTGTGGCAGAAAGGCATACAAATGGTTACCTGAGAATTGGTCCGGCAGTTGTTTTTTGGGTTACCTGGTTCCGGCCATATGACACACTGCAGTTTTGCCTCATGGAAAAATTCGAAATGTCTAAGAAGTCATCAAGAAACCTGTAAATCCAGTGGGACAAATCGATGCACGTTGGAAAGACCATCACTCTCTAGGCAAAGGACTGACACACATGAACTTGAGTGATAGCGTTATATCGTGGGCAGGCATATTACCAGCATATGGAGCAGTGAAATCGATCTGGGAGCTGAGAAAACTGTCAAAACTTCTCGAAGTAATGAGCAACGCAACTTTTTCTGCTCTCGAATTGGTGACTGATGAACTGAATCCTATGAGAACTGTAGTGCTCCAAAACCGCATGGCTCTCGACTTCACCCTATCGGCGAGAGGTGGTACGTGCACTTTAATCCAAGAAGAATGCTGTTCGTATATTCCTGACCATAAACACGAGATAGACAATCATCTTGAGGTAATTCAGCAAGTGTCGGCCATGACCAAACCAGGCCCAAACCCACTGACGGACTTTTTCCAGAAATGGTTTGGGGGGTGGGGTACCATCCTAATGAACATCCTGATTGCCATTTGTGTAGGTATGCTCCTACTGGGAGTATGTGTTTGTTGTGGTATCCCCTGCATGAAAAGACTGATTAAAGACTTTATAGACATGTCAGTTTCTGAAGCCTTATATCAAAGTACTGAGTTTGAAGAACTGTTAAAAGACTGAAGATGCTTTCATAAGTTTAAACTAAATGACTCTCTTAACTGCAAATCCTGAGTGGAAGAGGTTGGGAGAAGAAAACAAACTGTTTATGCTTATTTTGAAAGTAGAATAAAAGTATTAATAGGGGGAAATGTTAGAAAAATATGTATTAATGTGTGTATTAGCAATATGCTTAGTGCATTTAGAGCTTGAAAAGGGTTAACACATTTATTCTATTTCATACTGCATAAATCTGTACAAACTGCAGTTGCTTTCTGACCTTGTATTGTTAGCTAAAATCTTGCTTGTGCCTTGTAAATTTACTGAGAAGCAGGTGATTTCTGCTTGCATTAGGAAAATAATGAATAGAACAATACTACTTGTATGAAACTTAGACAAGAAGTTCCGCTGTGCTGTGAGAAAATACACAGCTGTAGAAGTTACAGATAATTAGTACAAAGCCTGCTTGAAAATATGAACTGCAATCAGCATTTGTTTGTATCTGAGTTAGAAGAGTACCTTGAAATGTAACACTGTACAATAGACGCTTGTAAACGGATTAATGGTCACCAAGGTCAGGTTGTTTTTCTCAAAAGTTTCTCACAAATCTAGTGATGTCAGCAGAAAATCTGAGCAACATCTTCTGTAGAACAATGCTAAAAGTTGTGTTTGATTACGTCAGCTTTGAAGGCCATGTCTTGTAAAATAGTATAAGAATAAGCATACTTCCTGTTAGTAGTTAGACAAATCCTTGTATTTGCATGTTTTTGTCTCCTTGCGGCAAGTCAATTAAAAGTGCCTTAACTGAACCTTACGTGTATTGGTCTTTGAAGTTTTTTCCTTTGACAGTAGGACAGTAAGAAGGCTGATAAAGGATGGAGTGGATGATCTGGAGTTGAGGGAGAAGAAGCTGGTGAGGTAGTTCAAGCCAGTTAATGTGTTTGCGTGAGAGACAGTGATGTGACTTGTAAGTTTGATGTGCTGCAGATTTGGCTATCTTGTTATAGGTAGATTCAAGCTTGGCAAGGAGTGTGGAGTTGAGGCAAGTAAGAATTTGAGAGCCATAAAATAGACTGGGTAGGAGGTAGGCATAAGAGAGAGAGTTACTTTAGCTTCACTGGTAAGAAACGTTTTGTGGTGGTAGAGGAGCCTAGTTTCTGATGAGTTTTCTTGATACAATTGTTAATGTGTTGATCAAATTTAAGTTGGTCGTCATTGATGACACGAAGGAGTTTAGTGCTAGTTTCCACCTCAATGTGTGTGTTATTGAGGGACAGGATTGTGAAAGTGGATTTAATGTGGTTGTAGTTTTTAGGAAGTAAAAGCAGTAGCTTAGTTTTTTTTTTTTGGTTAAGGATAAGCTGGTTATCAGTGGGCCAATTTTCTACTGAGTTTAAGGAAGTCTGTGTTATAGAGATGAGTTTGGAGGGACAGTCAGCAATATTGATGACAGTAGCGTATTGGACCAGTGATGACTGAGGACAGGAAGAATAAAGAAGTTTAGTGAAAATGTTGAAAAGTAGTGGACCAAGGACGGAACCCTGACGGACATCCATTTTAACTGGGAGAGGAGGGGAGTGTGCAGATTGCCACTTCACTGCTTGAGATCTGTCAGTAAGGTAGCTGGAAAACCATGCATTAGTAGCAGGGGAGAAGTTAAGTTTAGTTAGTTTGTGCAGAAGGAGAGGGTGAGAGATGGTGTCAAAAGCTTTAGAGAGATCTATGAATAGGTAGGAGACAAGTCTGTTGTTACCTCTGGCAAGGACTATAGTATTAAGGAATGACAGTAGAGCAGTAGTAGTACTATGCTTTGGTCTAAAGCCATGTTGAGTAGATATAAGTAGATTTTCAGAGAGTAGGTAGTGCATAACTTGTTTATGTATGCATTTTTCCAGAACTTTAGAGAGAGGGGAGAGGATGGCAATTGGTCTAAAATTAGTAATGTCTGAGGAGTTACCTCCTTTATGTATTTGTTGAGTGAGGAATTGTTTCCATATGGAAGGGACTTTGGACTCTGAAATGGAGCAGTTGATTAAGATAGATACAAGGAGAGCAAGAAAGTCAGCAGATAACTGAAGGAAAAGGGAAGGAATGTTGTCGGTAGAAGCTGAGCAGTGTTTGAGTTTAGAAAGTAGGGATTTGATGTAGCTAGTAGGTACAGGTTTGAGGGAAAAAGAATTTGATGAAAGTATAGTGGGATTTGATAGAGAGTGGTTAGAAATATTATTAAAGGTAGATGAACTGGCCCTGGGGTTAAATAGTTTGGTGGATACAGAGTCAATGAAGTGTGTGTTGAAGTTGGAGGCAGTATCTTTGGGAGCGTTATCAGAACAAGGATTGGGGGAGCAGGGACCAGCAGGCTGTAGTATGTTGTTTAAGGAGTTCCAAAATATTTGGGGGTTAGATTTCAAGGCTGAGGATGGATTATAGTAGAAGTCTCTCTTATCTTTATTAATACGCTTTTTGGTCTGATTTCTAAGTTCTTTGTTTTTTAGCAAGTCTGCATGGAGCTTTGTTTTGGTCCATGTTTTCCATGCTCTGTCTTTATTTTTCATTAGGATGTGGGTGGAATTTGATAGCCATGGAGATATATTAGATTTAATGCGGACTGTACGAAGAGGGGCAAGTGAGTCAAGAATACTGAGAAAGGTAGAGTTGAAAGACAGGACAGCATCATCAAGGGGGAGTTGGGTAAGGAAATTCCAGTTAACTTTAGAGAGAAAAGATTTAAAGGTGTCTGGGTGGAAGTTAGTAATCTTGTGGCATGTGATAAATCTATGCTGTTTAGTAAAGTTAGGGATATATCTAAGTACTTTTATTGGGGAGTGATCACTTAGTGTGTTGGGAAGGGTTTCAGGAATGTGATATTTAGAGGGATGAGAGACTAGAATCCAGTCGATAAGGATACTGTGTGTATGACAGTTGCTGGTATGGGTGGCATCAGTGATAAGTTGAGTAAAGCCGTAGAAGTTGATGTGTAAGGAAGAATTTCGGGTACAGAGAGTTAACCAATTAATATTAACATCACCAAGAATAATGGTTTCATTAGGAATATGTTGAGAGAAGTATGAGAGAATGTTTTCCAGCAGGGGTAAGTTATCCCCCGGGGGAATGTAGATTGCTACTATTGTGATGGTGGTATGGGTGTTAAGTATAAGGTTGGCTGTCAGTATTTCAGCAGGGGAAAAGGACGGCATAGTTTTATTAGGAGTTGTCAGAGTAAAGTGGTTAGAGTAAACAATGGCAACTCCACCACCCTTTTTCTTTTGGCGGTCAAGGTGCAGTGTACTATAGACAGGAGGGAGAAAGTCTTTGTCATGGTGTTGGGGTTTTAGCCAGGTTTCTGTTAGGGTGATGACATCAGGAGTGTGGCTTGAAATCCAAGCAAGAAGTTCACTAACCTTGTTTAATATACTTCTAGTGTTTATTGAGTAAAAGGAGATTTGTTTGTTTGGGGGGGCAGAGGTTTATAGGTTAGTAAGAGTATAGTTATCAGTGGAGTTGTGTCGAGTGGGACCTGGACCGGGATGAATATCTCCTGCAAGTAGAAGAACATTAGGGTAGTACTGACAGTTATATTGGTAAAAGTTAAAAATAAATACTTTGTTTTATTTTTAGGGAATGTGGTGTAGGTGGGGGGAATTTTGATTTTAGGAAGAGGAGTTTCAGTAGAAAAGACAGAAGCAAAAATAGCAAATGAAAGATAAGGATATGAGGAATCACTAGTATGAGGTATTGTAGGAACGTTGAGAATAGGAGATACTGGATATTAAGTGAGGTGAGAGTGTGAAGGAGGAGTAATGGAGGTAGTACAAGAAAAAGAGTAGGAGAGAAAGGCTGTGATATCGCATTTTACAACAATGAGCAAACACACAACCATGCCAACTGTGTTTGCATGATGGTAAGTGAAGAGAAACATTGCCAAACAAAGCAGAAGGGAGTTTATGAAATAGCAAGGATAATATGACATTTGGCATTGATTTATGGCACATGTGTTGTTACACCTGGTTACACTTTGTCCACTGGTCAACTCTGAAATGCTAAATGACTTAGCTTTTAAGCCATGACTTTAGCGGAATCAATAGGATCACTTGGAATATATTTTGTCGGGACTTACACAGTGTTAAAATTAATTTGTACAATGTGTGATTCAAACTTATGCCACACAAGACATGTTTGTCAACCATGGTAATTACCAATTTACAGCTTAAATAGTGACTGGTGTTATACTTCAATTAGGCATATATGTGTGTGACATTAAAAGGCTTTGGTATTCTCAGGTGTGATGCAGGGCTGCTGTCTGACAATATACTAGAAATGAATAGACTTGCATGACTTTAGTGAAAGAGTTTGAAGGTATGATATATACCTGATAATACATTCTGTTTTATAATTATATTTGGGTTATGGGACGGGGTGTAGGTGATTCTCAGTAAACTATTGTGTTTATCAGAGATATGCTATTGCATTTTTTATTACATAGTCATCATTGTCATGCTAAACAAGTTACATAATCCATATGATACCTTCAAAAGTATGACTATGCAAGTAGTAATGATACCTTTCTGCCAATAAACCTGCTATATATAGCTGTTGGTATGTAGTATTACCCTTATAATCAAAGTTTTGTGTAAAATTACAGTCGGACACCCTTACTAAAAAATAAAAAGTGGAGTGTGCTGAATTTGAACAATGACTCGTCTATGTTCTGACCAGGAACTCACTGCATTTTCACTTGGTGCCACAGGAAAAGCTATGCAAGAGGTATATTTTCCACCCTCCATATTGTCTAGAGTGCTGACAGCCTTCCATTGTTGCTGAACCTGCTTGCACAGAAGAAGGTGAACCAAATAAAAATGTTCACTTTTTTCTTAAGTAGTGAACCCTGTTTGTGCACAGTTAAGCAACGTGCACCTGTAAAAGGCAATAGCGAAGATATATTACTTGTCTAAATATTCATTGTGACCCTTCCTCGGTAAAATTAACTACTGTGGGGCTCCAACCCTGCTTTGCTTATGTTCTCTCTTTCCTAGCACAATATATTTACACTGTGTTCTACAATGACAGTTGAGAAGCAGGTGGAATGTCTGTAGTCATTACCATCCATGTTGCTGACTGCCATACAATGCCACTAAGTGTGTTTGTTCTTTGTAAGGTAACTAAAATTACATTTTCAGTTTTAAGTAGCTAACTGTGTTTGTGCAATGTGACACAACTCACTCATGGAAAAAGAAAAAAAAAGATTAAAAAAAGGGAAACAAAAGTCAAATAATTAGGCAATTCTGGGTTTGAACCATCAGACCACTACACTTACACACACAGCTGTTTTGAGTTATCTCTATCTCCTTTTGCCACAGACAGAGCTGTGCAATAGTCAAATAATGGGCATACAAGCAATTAACATTTCGTACCTAGTAATAGTTCATACAGTTGGACATTGTCAGTTGATTGTAAATGTGTTCATAACATATTTAGTGGAATGAGTGATCACACATTATTATGAATATGTTTGCAAAACTGCAGTTCTGTTTTTTCTTCGTATTCTGGAAATCATCCCATTATCTCTGCTTTACTATTAGACATGCAGTGTCTAGTGCGTGCTCTCTCATTTTTCTTTCAAGGTGTGATACAAATGCATAGCACTCAACAACAGTTTTAAGCAAAGGCAGGAAACTGCGCTATTATGCCAAAGAAATATACATATGGGGTGTTTGTTTTTGTTTAAAACCTCACTACAATTAGGAGCACTGAAGGAGGACGGGGATCTACTGCACTGGAGTTCAGGTTTGCCACTGCTAGGACAACCTGCATTGGACTAATATGGAGTATCTATGATGGAGGGTCCTCGAGGTGTGGAGGCAGCCTGTAGATCCTTACAATAAGTGTCAATATTCTATGAACACCTGAGCATTCCTACAGATTTTACAGATATTTTTCTAGCCCATATATATCAAATAGATGTTTTTATAACCATTATATTACTGCTGTGACAATAAGTTCACTTGGATAATTAAGTGAACTTGGTAAATGTTTTTCTGATAACTGAGGATTCAATTCCCATGTTATTCATTTATTTGATAATGTGTATAATATCCATAATTATGACCTTTGTAGATGTACATATGGTTTACAACATTGTGCATTACTAATGTCTATAGCATCTAAGTCACAGATGACTGCGCACTTCATAGTTTAGTATCACCTACTGCACCATTATACATTGGAACAAATCACTTACGTAACTTCATCAATTCATTCCTCCTAGGAAAGTACACATAAATGTTTATTTAAGCTAAAAAGGAATTCGTAACTGCTTACACATATGTTTCCAGTTATGTGTTGATAGCTATTTTTGTACAATAAAATTTCAAATACATTTTTGCAGTTTCCATATTCATCCATTCTCTGCTGGACTTCTAATAAACACCTGTAGTACCTCCTTTCTAAAATGAAACCCCTGCTGACTGTTAGCTTGCCCTGTAAGGCAACCAGCCAGCATGTCTAAAGCTTAGTGTGTTGTAGGTTCCAATCCACATAGGCAAAACATTATCTGTAACTGTTTATGTTAGTTTACCTCACGCAAAGCATTTCTTTGGAGAAGCATATTCCAAAACTTGATATTAATGTTTCTGTCAAGAAATCTGGACAAAACCTAAAATAATGGTGGGACAGAGGTCCAAAAATAGGGACAGATTTTTAAATATTGCTTTTATAAACTTAGAAATTTGGTAACTTAACAGGATTTGTGTTAGCATGCAATTTTTGAAGGGTATGAATGTGAAAACTCAAATATATGTCATTATTTACTGTCTTCAGTCCTCATTAATTTGCAGAGAACCTTAAATTTTGTAAGAAAAACACCAAAAATATGAGGCAAAAATCTGGACAGTTGAGAGGTATGTATGTAATACTCTGATAAAATCAGCTTTCTAACAACAGGGTTTGCAGAGCAGTACCTGTTTGTTTGGGATTAATGTGTGTTGGCTGTTAACACGCCTTGTAAGAAAACAGGCCAACATGCCTACATTGTGGCATGCTGTGTGCTCATTTCCAGAGAGGGGCAGATATCTGAAACTGGTATCTTGCTTTAACCTTCTCATGGCATTTATTTAGAGTAGCATATTCCACTTATTGATATTCATCCATATTTTCAGCATGGTTGCAAAGAACTTGGTTATTCGTCGAATTACTATGAATATATCCATAATCCGTAAAGTTCCATTAATATCAGCTATTTAACAGCAGTGTCAGCAAAGCTTGCTAAATACTGTTATATGTCTGAGCAATTGTTGGTTAATATTGTATACTTTATAAAAATGCTATCAATGTTTGTTTTATCATAAAATATTACATTCAGTTCAAGAATATCATCCTAAATTTTGAGGGAGTGGGATGGGCAGACTAACAGTTGAAATGCAGAAAAGTGAAGATGTATATATTTTCTTAGTGATGTGCACTTTGGCAAGGAATATCATGATCCACACACATACACTACTGTGTTCCTTATGTGCAGCATCCAGTATGGTTATGTTCATAGAATCTCTGTGCTACTTGACACTGTCCCACTGTCTGAGGAATGGATGATCTCCATTACTCCATTAATGTTTCTGAACAAAGTGCTGACATGAATGTAACTTTCAAACTATCTACATGACCAGCATATGTTCATACTTTGAAATCCTAAGCCAAGTCCTTAATAGTAGACCACCCCCATCCAAGATTATGTCATAAAAAGAAGTCTTTTCACTGCATTCAAAAGATGTTTTTTTTTCAGTCAAGATGTGTTAGCTAGATGGATAGGTTTCAAGGTTAGAGTTTAGATGTAGATTGTGGTTGAAGGTTTAAAACTCATGTTCTCTGGTCTGTGTTCAAAGATACTAGCACTTGTATATAGCACTGATAAGTGTGTATTGCAGTTATCTAATGTTCTTCTGAAATGAATGTCTAGAAACTGTGCTGAAAAATGTATATCACGGTTATTTGAGGAATACAACAATCATGCATTCTCTTTTCTGATTTCAAGTGATGAGAATCGCAACAGGAAGAGAGCCATGTGCATCGAGGCTTGAATAGCAGCAGATGGAGAGAGGTATAATGATTATTTTTCCTGTTTTATGAAATGAAATGAATCTTCCCATATACAGGCCTATATTTTACATAATAACATTTAGAATGCAGGTGTAATGATGAGAGTTATTGCCAAATATGCCAGGAGAAGTAGGGCAGTGGATGTGTAACATATGCCAGCATAGCTAGCTGGAGTTTTGTAAACAATTATATGTCATTTCTACAGTAAACTGATTTGTACAGATGCTTGTGTTGAAAATGTATTTGTAAAGCTGCTTGTGTTAAAAATGTACCAATAGTGGGTCCTGCTGGAAAGAAAAGAAACATATCTGTATGTCAGACTGTACTGTAACTGTTGAAATGTATATATTATAACAGAGGATACTAGAAGAGTAGAGATTAGTCTCAATCCAGCTAACTTTGAAAAATAGTCTGAAATTAAATTACCTGGTTTAGGCTGTAACGATTCTGTCTTACAGATCAGATTGCAGCCAGAGACAAAATGTCTTTGAAAACCAGAACTAGGAATCTTACTGCATTCTCCTTAGAGGTGAAGTAATTGCTACCCTGGAAGAGTGGAAGATTTTAAAATGGTTTTATAGCTTTCAGATGCTATAACCCATGTTAGCAAAGCTTTATGTGTGTATACTATGACATATATGTGCTAGAGTCAGGTTCGGTTTCTAGTAAAGGGGGTAGTGTGGGACCCAGAGTTGGATGACCAGATGTATGTGATGTCATTCTGTAATCCAGTGCTGAAATAATGCTTTAATACTAAATCAGACAGAAGTCTCAGGGCAGTCTGTTTGAAACCTGACAAAGAAGGACCACTCACCCATGTCATCTTGCCTTGCTCTAGTAAGTGAACTAGGGGACAGTAATTCTTTAGCTCATTCAGGAAAATACGGTGAGGTTAGTTAAGTATTGTTTTTCTGTGTCTGTGTAAATCTTTTGATCAGTGTTATTTTTATTAATTCCTGTGATTGAAACTCAGTGTTTATAGTAAATAGATATTTAGTATTTTCATGTTCTTTTATTATTTAATATATTTAAACTTTTCATTGTGACTGGTCTTTTAGAGAATACTTAACCTTTGAGAGTTTATTTGGTGACATTGTGGCTGTTCCTGATAGCCTTGCTGCATTGGTCAGACATTACCATTTGTATTAGTATTAATTTCACTCAGTATAATTGGGTACCCTTGTAAGATCCTTAGAGTAGCTGGCTTTGGAGTATTCTGGTGGTAATATCTACCTTATGGTCTGGGCAGAGAGGGCATGGCTTGTAAATCTGTGCCAGCCTGTCCCAGATGTGAGTGTGTGTGTGTGTGTGTGTGTGTGTGTGTGTGTGTGTGTGTGTGTGTGTGTGTGTGTGTGTAAATCAAATCTCAAAGAGTGTGCTTGTCAGCTACTTAGAGCAAGAAAACAGAGCACTGTTTTCACAGAGAGGGTGGTGAAAGACTTGGCTTGGAACACTGGCTGAGGACTCAGTTGTACAGCTGTGATCAGTGGAGAGTCTTATTTGGGGCCTGGAGAGAGAGAGAGAGGGAGGGAGAGAGAGAGAGTGTGAAACCCAGCCCCAGGTTTGAGTTCACTCCCTGTGTGCTCTTAAAGGAAATTGTGCTTGGTGCAGAGACATGCATCTGGAAATACTGTGTGTTGCTATTTTTGTTCCAAGTGAACATCCCTCACTGGTGTCAGTGGTGAGGATTGATGCTCCTTGATTACTGGCCCAGAGGAGGGAAGTCACAGCAGGACTACTGATCAGTACAGTATATGAAATTATCACGATAGCTGTGCTTACAACTGTGATTGAAATCTCAAAATGTTGAACTTTCATGTAGCCTTGAGCCATTGTTTCAGCACAGTTTTTGACTTGTACTCTAAAATCTAAATAACAGTTGGAATGCTGTATCTATCACACATATTTTGAGATGGATGTTTCACATACAAGTCTAAGTGCTTTGATTGCTGGTTATGATGTATGGCTGTGATTGTTAGTGATTGATCTGTTGTGAATAACCTGCTTATTCACAGAGTGAATTGGTGTCTGCTGTATCAGTGTTTGTACTGTTGTTTGTAGACTTGTGTTATGTGCCTTTCAGTTTAACAGTGGTATTGCAACTGCCCCCAACACCTTGGGTATTTTTGTAGAAATACAGTCATAGCCTAAGTTTATGGACATTTGTGCAGGTAGCCATTTGATTACAGCAGTCCATATTCAACACACCCTGCAAGTCAACATTGGTATTGCATCTGCCTCCAACACTTCGGTGTTTTGGTAGAAACACAGTTCTAGCCTTGGTTTATGAACACTTGTGCAGATAGACATTTGATTGCATCAGTTCATATCCAGCACACCCTGCAGGTTTACAGTAGTATTACATCTGCCCTCCAACACCTTGGGTGTTTTTTTTTTTGTTTGTTTTTTTTTTATCCAGAAACATCCTTATTAAATTATCAGGTATGACATAGGCAATCTTAATTTTATATAAATGAAAACAAACCATATTGACATAATTTTAGTTGCAAACATTATGCATCACAAATCATGTTGACATAATTGCAGTTGCAAACATTATGCATCACTTATAATCTATCCAGCCATTGTCAGGCAAACATTACATAGCTCATTCAAATCCTGCCTTCTCTTAAACCTTGTTCCTTTTCTGCATGTATTGTTCCCACAATTCTCATTTTTTCTATATAATTTGCTCCTACCCTTTTCTAAAGATCCCAATTCCAGTTGTTTTATCTCACTTACTGTATTCACTACTTCTAGCAAAGCTGGTTTAGACTTTGATTTCTATTTTCTAGTAATTGCTTTTTTTGGCAGCCACCATAATTAGACTCAGCAAGGCCTTACTATGCGTAGGCAATTCCTATGCTGTATTATAACTAAAAAAATAGTTTCCTTAGTTACACCAACTTGCTTAACCAGTATCTCTGATAGAGCAGTCCTTAGTGAATCTTTAAAGTCTGCCTACTCATTAGACTCCAAGAAAATCTAGAAACACAGTTATAGCCTAGGTTTACTGACATTTATACAGATGGACATTTGTGAGCAGCAGTTCTTTATCGGCAAGCATATCCATAATGTTTTAACTTTTCAGGCTGCTGAATGCTAATACGTTTTGGTAGATAATGCATAGAGTTGTACACATACAACACTGTTAGTACCAGATATATTAGATTCTCACATACCCCTCAACTGTAAAATTTGTGTCTCATATTTTTGTTAAGTTTTTTATAAAATTGTGGTTTTCTGGCAAATGAGTGTAAATCATTAAAGACTGAGGTTAGAAACTAATGACAGACATTTGAGTTTCAGACTTCATACCCTTCAGAAAATTCATGCTAATGTAAAATCTGCTATTCTGTCAACTTTATAACCTTTTAAGAGCAATATTTAAAAACTGGCCTGATTTCTGGGCCTTTCTCCCACTTTTATTGATGGCTTTGTCCAGATTTCTTGCTCTAAGAGGTTGAGAGGTATGGATTCTCATGTGTCACCACATGTGGTGATTGAACATATAACATTGTTTTTATAGTTATATTAATTATACTGATGTGTGTTTAACAAATTATCATACTGGCTGTCTCAGATGTTTGTCATATGGCTTGCCTATTTTCTACAATATTGTCATATCACTTTCTCCTTATTTTAACAATGGTACTTTGTGACTGTTCATATAAATTATTTAATGCAGACAGTGCAATCTCTTGATTTGAGCATTCATACATTCTGACAACATAATGACCTGGGTGGATGTATCTAAGTCTATAAAATTAATAAAAATATATAGTGATGTCCTGTTTACAAATAGGACATATACGGCCATGCATTTATGAGGTAACTGTGCCATAATGGATGTGTGTAAGTCCCTGTGTAAATTGTAATCATAATCATGTTCTGTTGCACTACAATATTCATGGGACTGTTCTGAAGGATAGATATTTGGTTTTCTTTCCTTTTCTGTTGTGTTTTGAATTAATTTTGATATAGCATAGGACCCTTGGATGTTTTATGATCAGAAGATGATGATGAGTGCATTCCAGTCAATGCCAGAGTCTTCCGAGGATGATGATGACATGACGAGGAACCTGGACCCGCCCCTGCCTGAGCCATCTTGCCTGCACCTGGAGGAGATGACGACACAACTGGAAATGAGATGATTATCAGGAGGAGATCCAGAAGGTCATGACTGATGAGTTCCAAACACATATGACAGACATGATGGGGTTCTTCTTTGAGGAAATGGCACAGGCTATGTGGGATTCATTCAGGGTGATACCTCATAGGATCATTAGTGAGTTTGAGCCCCATCAACTTGGTCCTTCTGGTCCATAAGTATTGTTTGTGTGTTCCACTTGTGTTATGCTGCCAACATGGTGATTGTCATTTCATTGTCTGGATTGTATATGCACTCTTGTGCATGCATACCATGTATTTGTCATGGTTATGTGTTATTGTCGTGTGATGTTTATTTCTGTTTCAGTGTGTGCATGACACATATTAACACATCCCAGTTTCCTCCCACATCTAAATGTCCATGCATTGTGGAAGATAACCTGTCACTAGTGCTGCAAGAAGAAGCCTGTAAACGTGTTTTACTGGGATGAATGACAGACAACATATGTTGTCTATACTCCTTCACTAATAGTGTGATACACCTTGGAATTTTTTTTTGCAATATCAGGTATGTGCAACAGACAGACATGTCATTCAACATGACATTTGAATGATGGCTGTCATGATGTCCCACTAGCATGATGTGATGTGTGTCATGAGTTGGCAATACTTATGTCATGTGGGATCATAAACAGGTATATCTTGTTTATATGAAATCCTCTGTTTCTGACTGCATTGAACAGCAATGTAGCATTAATCTATATGCAGTGTTACAGATGACACATACTTTAACAGTACATTATGCCATGTGTGGGGTATGTAGCATTTCCACATCTGTTACATATTGACATCAGTTTACACCTTCCACAAATAGTTGTATACATTAACTGAATGTATGTGTGTATGCACATAGTCAGATACATACTGACACACAATTGTACCTTTGACATGTGAGCATTCACTGAGTTACTACTGATGTGCTGTAATAATGCTCACAGGAGTGTCCCCTGCTCCGTAATGAGCAGGGTGGTTGATAAACACCTGCATTTCTTTATTTGTCATTTGCATGACAGCATATATGTGTATGAGATTGTAATTCTTAGCTTGCTTATCTATGCATGTTGTTATGACATGATTGCACAGTACTGTGTGTGTGTGTTTTATACATGTCCAGTTCTGTGGACATCAGCGCACAGGTCCCGAACCCATTCTTAGTAAATCTTAGTTGTGGCAATGTGGCTGTGATTCCCTTTTGCCTTTATTTTTTTTTATTTGAATGTTTATGGATTCCATTGGATTCCATAACCCCATATTTTATTAACATGTGTTACAGGGATACCCATAGTTTTTTAGTTTATGGAGACGACAACTCCGAAATTTCACTAAACTGAAACTTCACATTACTGAATTTTTTTGCAGGGAATGGAGATACTTGGCCAACATTGAACCAAAGAACACACCGCAGTATGTCAAACCTACCCAGGTAGGGGGGCTATGCCCCCCCCACACACACACACACACACACACACACACACAAAAATTTCCTCATGTTGGCCCAGTGTCTCCATTCCCTATAAAAAATTCTTTAATGGGAAGTTTTGGTTTAGTGAAATTTCAGTATTATCATTTCCATAAACTAAAATTTGGGTAAGAGTAAATTTGGTTTACAGTAGACCCATGTATATACATATATATATATATATATATATATATATATATATATATATATATATATATATATATATATATATATATATATATATATATATATAAATATATATATACACACACACACACACACACACACACACACACATATATATAGATATATATATATATATATATATATATATATATATGTGTGTGTGTGTGTGTGTGTGTGTGTGTGTGTATATTACACATGGTAATGCAGTTTTTAAGCACTTATTTTATGTTAGCAGATGAATTGCCTGTAACTTTTCTGTCTATATTCCTGAAAATATATGTTAGAAATGCTATGCGACTTACATTAGATAGTTGGCATTTTCTTTTGTGGTATCATAGTGGAGTCAGTTACATTCTGTTGTTGTCCTTAACTTTACTGGACAGATTCTCTCTCTCTCTCTCTCTATATATGTCTAACTTTTAGGATGCTTGAATTGTGAACACCTTTCTGTAACTTTGTTATTGTACATTGTAATTGGAGAATAATTTGTCATTGCTTACAGATTACTTGTGGATTTGTTAGTGCGCCATTGATGCTGTGATACTCCACTATGTACTAAGCTATTCTAATTTTCTTGTAGTATATTTACACATTACATTATCCATTCATGCTAATATCGACGAATTGTACCAGATTCCACAAGCTTTACATAATCCGGCCCATAATATGAAAACATTGGTTAAGAATAGATACAAGTTATGTGACGACATTTTAGCCAGTTTATATAGAAATTAAAGGTAAATTAGTATAATACAAACAGGAATTGTGATCTGAAGTGTGAGAAAAGAAAGATTATGTTATATTTAGAGCAAAAGCCAGAGAAAGAACTTGCTAGAAATAAGGAAGTGAGAAAAGAAGGGAGAGTAAGGAGGTGTAAGGTATGAAGGTATTTGTTCACATTTAGGGATACAGTTTATCCTGATGTTGAGCAAGAACAGAGACAGCTTTTGGCTAGGTAGTCTTTCAGAATGGTTTTGAAGGATGGGAGGGAGGGTATAGACCTGACAGATACAGGTTAAGAGTTCCAGGGCTTAGCAACATGATACAAGTATAGACAATGCCCAGCAGATTTGATTGGTTTATGTACAGACAAGGGTTTTTGATCATTGAATCATAATGACCAACTAGTAACATAGTTGTATTACATACTGCTGGACAAGTTGATGGATGATGAATAATTTTATAGGTGGTAAGAAGCTGTGTAAATAAATGTTAGTTGATGGGGTAGTTCTAACCCATTTAGGCTTTTTAGTGCTATATACAATGATGGGTTCTAAAAGGGATATTTACTACAAATTAAACAACTTTGTGATAGCACTGTTCAAGTTTTGATTTTTGTGATGCCTAAAGAGTAGTAAGGATGGGAGCACCCGATTGACATGTGGGGAGGAGGCAAGTAGTGGAAAGTATAGCTTTAGTTGTGTTAGTAACAAAGTTTAGGGCTCTGTAAAGCATTCCTAGTTTTTGATGAGTTTTTCCTTTCCAATTTTGTACTCATTTCTTTTGTATATGATATGTAGGAAGTTATGTTCTGCATATTCCTACTCGTTGGCATTATCACTTTAATTTACTCCCAGTCTGTCCATGCAGTACATTGATGTGACATTTTGGATGCTCCATCTTCACTGACAGATGAGTTGTAAGATTGTTAGACATGCTGAAAATTAATAAATGCTCTATGCAGTTGCAGCTAGTGCTACCAATGGTTTGCACAGGGTATATAATAAATATACAAGCTTAATCTGAGTACCTAGTAAGATAAATTTTGCCATTGGGTTTTATTTGGAGCTCCCCACAGTCTTCCTTTGGTTATTTAATTTAAATATCATTGAGATATGCCAAACTTCCCCACCTGAACCATACCAATACGAAGTGACAAGTTTACCAGAAATACGAAATAGAGCCCTGCAGTGTAAATCCACAGTCAACAGCAATACAACACTGCCACGGTTTGGATTCACTCACCAACTACTTTATTGAAACAGTTCCAAACAATTAAAAGATTGAGCGCTTTCTTCCCTATGCCCAGGGA